>NC_042964.1:8324883-8434883 GCF_901001165.1 Salmo trutta
CTCTGGTGTCAGAGTGAGTGTTCCGTGGTCAGAAGAGAGGGAACCCCTTGTCTCTGGTGTCAGAGTGAGTGTTCCGTGGTCAGAAGAGAGGAAACCCCTTGTCTCTGGTGTCAGAGTGAGTGTTCCGTGGTCAGAAGAGAGGAAACCCCTTGTCTCTGGTGTCAGAGTGAGTGTTCCGTGGTCAGAAGAGAGGGAACCCCTTGTCTCTGGTGTCAGAGTGAGTGTTCGGTGGTCAGAAGAGAGGGAACCCCTTGTCTCTGGTGTCAGAGTGAGTGTTCCGTGGTCAGAAGAGAGGAAACCCCTTGTCTCTGGTGTCAGAGTGAGTGTTCGGTGGTCAGAAGAGAGGAAACCCCTTGTCTCTGGTGTCAGAGTGAGTGTTCGGTGGTCAGAAGAGAGGGAACCCCTTGTCTCTGGTGTCAGAGTGAGTGTTCCGTGGTCAGAAGAGAGGAAACCCTTGTCTCTGGTGTCAGAGTGAGTGTTCGGTGGTCAGAAGAGAGGAAACCCCTTGTCTCTGGTGTCAGAGTGAGTGTTCCGTGGTCAGAAGAGAGGAAACCCCTTGTCTCTGGTGTCAGAGTGAGTGTTCGGTGGTCAGAAGAGAGGAAACCCCTTGTCTCTGGTGTCAGAGTGAGTGTTCGGTGGTCAGAAGAGAGGAAACCCCTTGTCTCTGGTGTCAGAGTGAGTGTTCGGTGGTCAGAAGAGAGGAAACCCCTTGTCTCTGGTGTCAGAGTGAGTGTTCGGTGGTCAGAAGAGAGGGAACCCCTTGTCTCTGGGGTCAGAGTGAGTGTTCCGTGGTCAGAAGAGAGGGAACCCCTTGTCTCTGGTGTCAGAGTGAGTGTTCGGTGGTCAGAAGAGAGGAAACCCCTTGTCTCTGGTGTCAGAGTGAGTGTTCGGTGGTCAGAAGAGAGGGAACCCCTTGTCTCTGGTGTCAGAGTGAGTGTTCCGTGGTCAGAAGAGAGGGAACCCCTTGTCTCTGGTGTCAGAGTGAGTGTTCCGTGGTCAGAAGAGAGGAAACCCCTTGTCTCTGGTGTCAGAGTGAGTGTTCCGTGGTCAGAAGAGAGGAAACCCCTTGTCTCTGGTGTCAGAGTGAGTGTTCCGTGGTCAGAAGAGAGGGAACCCCTTGTCTCTGGTGTCAGAGTGAGTGTTCGGTGGTCAGAAGAGAGGAAACCCCTTGTCTCTGGTGTCAGAGTGAGTGTTCGGTGGTCAGAAGAGAGGGAACCCCTTGTCTCTGGTGTCAGAGTGAGTGTTCGGTGGTCAGAAGAGAGGGAACCCCTTGTCTCTGGTGTCAGAGTGAGTGTTCGGTGGTCAGAAGAGAGGAAACCCCTTGTCTCTGGTGTCAGAGTGAGTGTTCGGTGGTCAGAAGAGAGGGAACCCCTTGTCTCTGGTGTCAGAGTGAGTGTTCCGTGGTCAGAAGAGAGGGAACCCCTTGTCTCTGGTGTCAGAGTGAGTGTTCCGTGGTCAGAAGAGAGGAAACCCCTTGTCTCTGGTGTCAGAGTGAGTGTTCCGTGGTCAGAAGAGAGGAAACCCCTTGTCTCTGGTGTCAGAGTGAGTGTTCCGTGGTCAGAAGAGCGGGAACCCCTTGTCTCTGGTGTCAGAGTGAGTGTTCCGTGGTCAGAAGAGAGGAAACCCCTTGTCTCTGGTGTCAGAGTGAGTGTTCGGTGGTCAGAAGAGAGGAAACCCCTTGTCTCTGGTGTCAGAGTGAGTGTTCCGTGGTCAGAAGAGAGGAAACCCCTTGTCTCTGGTGTCAGAGTGAGTGTTCGGTGGTCAGAAGAGAGGGAACCCCTTGTCTCTGGTGTCAGAGTGAGTGTTCGGTGGTCAGAAGAGAGGGAACCCCTTGTCTCTGGTGTCAGAGTGAGTGTTCGGTGGTCAGAAGAGAGGGAACCCCTTGTCTCTGGTGTCAGAGTGAGTGTTCCGTGGTCAGAAGACAGGAAACCCCTTGTCTCTGGTGTCAGAGTGAGTGTTCCGTGGTCAGAAGAGAGGGAACCCCTTGTCTCTGGTGTCAGAGTGAGTGTTCCGTGGTCAGAAGAGAGGAAACCCCTTGTCTCTGGTGTCAGAGTGAGTGTTCGGTGGTCAGAAGAGAGGAAACCCCTTGTCTCTGGTGTCAGAGTGAGTGTTCCGTGGTCAGAAGAGAGGAAACCCCTTGTCTCTGGTGTCAGAGTGAGTGTTCGGTGGTCAGAAGAGAGGAAACCCCTTGTCTCTGGTGTTAGAGTGAGTGTTCGGTGGTCAGAAGAGAGGAAACCCCTTGTCTCTGGTGTCAGAGTGAGTGTTCGGTGGTCAGAAGAGAGGGAACCCCTTGTCTCTGGTGTCAGAGTGAGTGTTCGGTGGTCAGAAGAGAGGAAACCCCTTGTCTCTGGTGTCAGAGTGAGTGTTCGGTGGTCAGAAGAGAGGGAACCCCTTGTCTCTGGTGTCAGAGTGAGTGTTCGGTGGTCAGAAGAGAGGGAACCCCTTGTCTCTGGTGTCAGAGTGAGTGTTCGGTGGTCAGAAGAGAGGAAACCCCTTGTCTCTGGTGTCAGAGTGAGTGTTCGGTGGTCAGAAGAGAGGGAACCCCTTGTCTCTGGTGTCAGAGTGAGTGTTCCGTGGTCAGAAGAGAGGGAACCCCTTGTCTCTGGTGTCAGAGTGAGTGTTCCGTGGTCAGAAGAGAGGAAACCCCTTGTCTCTGGTGTCAGAGTGAGTGTTCCGTGGTCAGAAGAGAGGAAACCCCTTGTCTCTGGTGTCAGAGTGAGTGTTCCGTGGTCAGAAGAGAGGGAACCCCTTGTCTCTGGTGTCAGAGTGAGTGTTCCGTGGTCAGAAGAGAGGAAACCCCTTGTCTCTGGTGTCAGAGTGAGTGTTCGGTGGTCAGAAGAGAGGGAACCCCTTGTCTCTGGTGTCAGAGTGAGTGTTCGGTGGTCAGAAGAGAGGGAACCCCTTGTCTCTGGTGTCAGAGTGAGTGTTCGGTGGTCAGAAGAGAGGAAACCCCTTGTCTCTGGTGTCAGAGTGAGTGTTCGGTGGTCAGAAGAGAGGGAACCCCTTGTCTCTGGTGTCAGAGTGAGTGTTCCGTGGTCAGAAGAGAGGAAACCCCTTGTCTCTGGTGTCAGAGTGAGTGTTCCGTGGTCAGAAGAGAGGAAACCCCTTGTCTCTGGTGTCAGAGTGAGTGTTCCGTGGTCAGAAGAGAGGAAACCCCTTGTCTCTGGTGTCAGAGTGAGTGTTCCGTGGTCAGAAGAGAGGAAACCCCTTGTCTCTGGTGTCAGAGTGAGTGTTCGGTGGTCAGAAGAGAGGAAACCCCTTGTCTCTGGTGTCAGAGTGAGTGTTCCGTGGTCAGAAGAGAGGAAACCCCTTGTCTCTGGTGTCAGAGTGAGTGTTCCGTGGTCAGAAGAGAGGAAACCCCTTGTCTCTGGTGTCAGAGTGAGTGTTCCGTGGTCAGAAGAGAGGAAACCCCTTGTCTCTGGTGTCAGAGTGAGTGTTCGGTGGTCAGAAGAGAGGGAACCCCTTGTCTCTGGTGTCAGAGTGAGTGTTCGGTGGTCAGAAGAGAGGGAACCCCTTGTCTCTGGTGTCAGAGTGAGTGTTCGGTGGTCAGAAGAGAGGGAACCCCTTGTCTCTGGTGTCAGAGTGAGTGTTCCGTGGTCAGAAGAGAGGAAACCCCTTGTCTCTGGTGTCAGAGTGAGTGTTCGGTGGTCAGAAGAGAGGGAACCCCTTGTCTCTGGTGTCAGAGTGAGTGTTCCGTGGTCAGAAGAGAGGGAACCCCTTGTCTCTGGTGTCAGAGTGAGTGTTCCGTGGTCAGAAGAGAGGAAACCCCTTGTCTCTGGTGTCAGAGTGAGTGTTCCGTGGTCAGAAGAGAGGAAACCCCTTGTCTCTGGTGTCAGAGTGAGTGTTCCGTGGTCAGAAGAGAGGGAACCCCTTGTCTCTGGTGTCAGAGTGAGTGTTCCGTGGTCAGAAGAGAGGAAACCCCTTGTCTCTGGTGTCAGAGTGAGTGTTCGGTGGTCAGAAGAGAGGAAACCCCTTGTCTCTGGTGTCAGAGTGAGTGTTCCGTGGTCAGAAGAGAGGAAACCCCTTGTCTCTGGTGTCAGAGTGAGTGTTCGGTGGTCAGAAGAGAGGGAACCCCTTGTCTCTGGTGTCAGAGTGAGTGTTCCGTGGTCAGAAGACAGGAAACCCCTTGTCTCTGGTGTCAGAGTGAGTGTTCCGTGGTCAGAAGAGAGGGAACCCCTTGTCTCTGGTGTCAGAGTGAGTGTTCCGTGGTCAGAAGAGAGGAAACCCCTTGTCTCTGGTGTCAGAGTGAGTGTTCGGTGGTCAGAAGAGAGGAAACCCCTTGTCTCTGGTGTCAGAGTGAGTGTTCGGTGGTCAGAAGAGAGGGAACCCCTTGTCTCTGGTGTCAGAGTGAGTGTTCCGTGGTCAGAAGAGAGGAAACCCCTTGTCTTTGGTGTCAGAGTGAGTGTTCGGTGGTCAGAAGAGAGGGAACCCCTTGTCTCTGGTGTCAGAGTGAGTGTTCGGTGGTCAGAAGAGAGGGAACCCCTTGTCTTGGGGTCAGAGTGAGTGTTCGGTGGTCAGAAGAGAGAGAACACATTCCTCCACCATGGGGTGAGTACTGACAGAGGAGATGCCATGTCGTCCCAGCTGTGATTTAGATACAGACCGCAACCACCATTTGTCTGTGAGAGAGTTTATCATCGTTCCCATCGTTGTGGCTGGGAGAGTGTGTGTGTGTGTGTGTGTGTGTGTGTGTGTGTGTGCACGCGTGCGTGTCACCTAGATTACATTACTTTAAGTGTGTGGCATCGAATCCGACCTGGGACTATAATTGACGGTGCGTAATGGAACAATCTCTCAACGTAATTCTTTCTGAGTGAAACTTTTACACTGAAGAAAAACCAAGCAGACGAAAAAGAACTTAAGTGGTCCACTGTCTCAGAGCGGGTGGTTTTACCTCCCTACGGTTTACATCCACTCACAGCCCAAGACCTTTCAACACTCAGGCTTGTTTTTCCCCGAGTTAACTCCAGACTCTATTTATTGTCCTTTGTCGAGAGTTAGCGACAGTGGTGGCGGGCGTTGATGCAACCCTGCTGGATATGTCTAGTCTCTATTCCCTCCCTCTTTGACAGCTCTTAGCTCACGGGACCATTCGCAATAAGCGCGGGCCCGCTTTTACACATCGCCCGGTGCGCGCCCATGGTGACTAATGTAAATAAACACAGTAAAACTCGGCAGTGGCTCCCAGGAACGAGGCTTTTTGTGGAGTGAAGCCTGTCTTAGCTGGGGTCGTGGGAGTCTGTGTCGGACCCTGGGAGGGAGATTCCTCTAAAAAAAGGAAAACATCTGTATTAAGCCAAAAGAGACAAACCCTGGTCAGCTCTGACCTCTAACCTTTAAGAGTGGACTATCCTGATTGGCCCAAACCCTTTGAGGACTGGAGTCTGTATGGAGGAGTCTTGGAGCTTCCTTGCTGGTCAGTTTCCTTCTTAAACTCTGGAGACAGTATGTGTGTCATCTCTCTCTCTCTCTTTCTGTCTGCCGACTGTCTCTTTTCTATTTGTCACTAATTTTATAAGGTTATAGAATAGACTATGTGGCTTCTCCCTGTTCCTAACTCACCACCAAGCTTCATCAGAGGACATCAACATTGGTCCTCTGCACATGTTAATACTAGTTCTGCCTGAGACTGGACTCATGAAAGAATTCTTGGTGTTGTTCTCTTTATCGGCTGAGTATCCCTTCAGTCCTGGAGGCTTATCTGTGACGTCGGCAAGGCAAATATCAGAGGCTTCCGTCACAGTAGAATACCTGATGTTAGGGACTACTTTGTTGTTTGTTCTGACTATATACAGTATGGCCTCTTCAACACTTTCTGGTCGGTTCTGGTCTGTTACTCATTCTGCATTAAAACCCAACGGTCTGCTTTTGTTATCTTTGTCTCTGAGGAATTTATTTTGATTTGTGGGTCCTTTGCTGGTTGTTTTAGTGCAGATGTCTGTGCGTATTTTGATTGGTGTGGAGAACTCTTTGATTGTATGAAAGGGCTGAGTGTGTTAATGACACAGTGTGTTGATATAACTTCTGATGTATTTATGGGGTGTGTGTTTACTGGAGCAGTGTCTTAGCCAATGGGGTGCTTTTGACCAGAGGAATGCACAGATCAGAGCAACGTGAAGAAGTTCAGTGCTGTGAGGGTTGGTGCAAAGCTCTGGTCCTCAAGTAAGGTCGTTGGTCAATGTTGAGTGGTTCAGGTCAATTATTCAACCTTCTGCAATTGGCCAGATTGAGGAGATAATGGTCAACATTTAATACAGAAAATAGCGTAACATCAGAGTGCAGTCTGTCATGCACTCTGCCCTCTAGTGGTAACAAAACAGAATTGCCAGTTAATAGTGTATGACAAAAGTATAATAAAAAAAATCGAATTGTTCTAACAGAGTTAACCAGTGGTGTAAAGTACTTAAGTAAAAATACTTTAAAGTACTACTTAAGTAATTTTTTGGGGTTATGTGTATTTTACTTTACTATTTATATTTTTGACAACTTTTACTTTACTACATTCCAAAAGAAATAAGGAACTTTTCACTCCATACATTTTCCCTGACACCCAAAAGTACTCGTTACATTTTGAATGTCATTTTCTATTAAGGTATCTTTACTTTTACTCAAGTATGACAGATGGGTACTTTTTCCCACCCCTGGAGTTTACCATTAGAATGTTGGTTCTTAAAGCTCATTACTCTGTCACCAAGGACAACACCGTTGATAGCTACTCTTCCCATTCCAAATATTCACTTCAGCTCGTTCAGTTCCTTTTCGCCCGCTAGCACCACTTGTCACGAACACAGGCCTGTTTCCAGAATGGCCACTGCAAGCTAGAACTACATGTACAGCTCCAAACCACCTTTCAAATCCCTGATTAGATACACATATATTTGTGCGTCGCTGCCCTTTATAAAAGCGTTCTCTGGTGAGAGAAGAGAGCTAAAGGGGTCTAACCATTTGATTAATGGCTGAGTCACAGGCTTCATTTGGGTTAGGCCTGCGAGCCACGATTGAAAGTTATGACTTTATAATGGGAATATGTAAGCAACAGGCCATGTGCTTCTCATCACAGGGGAAAGACACTCTTCCAGAGAGGGGGATGAGGAGGGGGGATAAGGAGGGGGATGAGGAAGAGGGGGATGAGGAGGGGGATGAGGAGGAGGGGGATGAGGAGGGGGGATAAGGAGGGGGATGAGGAGGAGGGGGATGAGGAGGGGGGATAAGGAGGGGGATGAGGAGGAGGGTGATGAGGAGTGGGATGAGGAGGGGGATAAGGAGGGGGATGAGGAGGGGGGATAAGGAGGGGGATTAGGAGGGGGGGATGAGGAGGGGGATGAAGAGGAGGGTGATGAGGAGTGGGATGAGGAGGGGGATAAGGAGGGGGATGAGGAGGAGGGATAAGGAGGGGGATGAGGAGGAGGGTGATGAGGAGTGGGATGAGGAGGGGGATAAGGAGGGGGATGAGGAGGGGTAATAAGGAGGGGGATGAGGAGGAGGGTGATGAGGAGTGGGATGAGGAGGAGGGGGATGAGGAGGAGGAGGGTGATGAGGAGTGGGATGAGGAGGGGGGATGAGGAGGTGCATGAGAAGGCAAAGTTAGAAGTTACATTTCTGATCTACAGTATGTCCCTCAAGAGACAGTTTCATGTCTCTCACACACACACACGCACACGCGCACACACACACACACACACACACACACACACACACACACACACACACACACACACACACACACACACACTCACACACACACACACACACACACGCACACACACACACACACACCCTCTCCCTCTGGTAATGGATTGAGACCTCAGTGATGTGGTGGCAGACATTTTTGAGGTTTCATGAGTCACTTATTCCCTCGGAAGTATCAGTGCAGTGACAGAGCCAAGTTATATTGTCTCAGGAGGTAGCAGTGTTAAACAGAGCCAAGTTATATTGTCTCAGGAGGTGGCAGTGTTAAACAGAGCCAAGTTATGTTGTCTCAGGAGGTAGCAGTGTTAGACAGAGCCAAGTTATATTGTCTCAGGAGGTAGCAGTGTTAAACAGAGCCAAGTTATATTGTCTCTGGAGGTAGCAGTGTTAGACAGAGCCAAGTTATATTGTCTCTGGAGGTAGCAGTGTTAGACAGAGCCAAGTTATATTGTCTCAGGAGGTAGCAGTGTTAAACAGAGCCAAGTTATATTGTCTCAGGAGGTAGCAGTGTTAAACAGAGCCAAGTTATATTGTCTCAGGAGGTGGCAGTGTTAAACAGAGCCAAGTTATATTGTCTCAGGAGGTAGCAGTGTTAAACAGAGCCAAGTTATATTGTCTCTGGAGGTAGCAGTGTTAAACAGAGCCAAGTTATATTGTCTCTGGAGGTAGCAGTGTTAAACAGAGCCAAGTTATATTGTCTCAGGAGGTAGCAGTGTTAAACAGAGCCAAGTTATATTGTCTCTGGAGGTAGCAGTGTTAAACAGAGCCAAGTTATATTGTCTCAGGAGGTAGCAGTGTTTAAACAGAGCCAAGTTATATTGTCTCAGGAGGTAGCAGTGCAGTGAAAGAGCCAAGTTATATTGTCTCAGGAGGTGGCAGTGTTAAACAGAGCCAAGTTATATTGTCTCAGGAGGTGGCAGTGTTAAACAGAGCCAAGTTATATTGTCTCAGGAGGTAGCAGTGTTAAACAGAGCCAAGTTATATTGTCTCAGGAGGTGGCAGTGTTAAACAGAGCCAAGTTATATTGTCTCAGGAGGTGGCAGTGTTAAACAGAGCCAAGTTATATTGTCTCAGGAGGTAGCAGTGTTAAACAGAGCCAAGTTATATTGTCTCTGGAGGTAGCAGTGTTAAACAGAGCCAAGTTATATTGTCTCTGGAGGTAGCAGTGTTAAACAGAGCCAAGTTATATTGTCTCAGGAGGTAGCAGTGTTAAACAGAGCCAAGTTATATTGTCTCTGGAGGTAGCAGTGTTAAACAGAGCCAAGTTATATTGTCTCAGGAGGTAGCAGTGTTTAAACAGAGCCAAGTTATATTGTCTCAGGAGGTAGCAGTGCAGTGAAAGAGCCAAGTTATATTGTCTCAGGAGGTGGCAGTGTTAAACAGAGCCAAGTTATATTGTCTCAGGAGGTGGCAGTGTTAAACAGAGCCAAGTTATATTGTCTCAGGAGGTAGCAGTGTTAAACAGAGCCAAGTTATATTGTCTCAGGAGGTGGCAGTGTTAAACAGAGCCAAGTTATATTGTCTCAGGAGGTAGCAGTGTTAAACAGAGCCAAGTTATATTGTCTCAGGAGGTGGCAGTGTTAAACAGAGCCAAGTTATATTGTCTCAGGAGGTGGCAGTGTTAAACAGAGCCAAGTTATATTGTCTCAGGAGGTGGCAGTGTTAAACAGAGCCAAGTTATATTGTCTCTGGAGGTAGCAGTGTTTAAACAGAGCCAAGTTATATTGTCTCAGGAGGTGGCAGTGTTAAACAGAGCCAAGTTATATTGTCTCAGGAGGTAGCAGTGTTAAACAGAGCCAAGTTATATTGTCTCAGGAGGTAGCAGTGTTTAAACAGAGCCAAGTTATATTGTCTCAGGAGGTGGCAGTGTTAAACAGAGCCAAGTTATATTGTCTCAGGAGGTAGCAGTGTTAAACAGAGCCAAGTTATATTGTCTCAGGAGGTGGCAGTGTTAAACAGAGCCAAGTTATATTGTCTCAGGAGGTGGCAGTGTTAAACAGAGCCAAGTTATATTGTCTCAGGAGGTAGCAGTGCAGTGGGAACCAAGTTCTTTTCCCTCAGGGGGGGCAGTGCAGTGACAGAGCCAGTTTCTATTCCCTCAGGGGGGGCAGTGCAGTGACAGGGCAAGTTATTCCAAGTGCCGCTTTCTCTCTAAAAATAACCTAGAAATGAGATGAGTAGTGGTGCCGTGGCCAAATAAGAGAAGAGGATGTAGTGAACAGATGTGGAAAATGCCATTCCTGCTTAGTTTAGGAGGTTGTATACTGTATCTACGGTAGGATTTCATGGATTTAACGTGGTAGAGTACTGTGTTATGTTAATGCAGGGCTTCAACTTCTTAGGTTGACACCCTCACACCGAAGGTCTGAGGAGGTTTGACAGAGGCCCCAGAAAATATGAAAAATATCCCTCCATCCTTTCAGGTTATAAAAAACGACTTCCAATTTGACTCATGGGTAACAGGATCGAGTGCTGCTACAGTATGGCTCGAACAATTACACTGACCAGACCATGTACTGTACGGGGCCTAGTCTGAGCTATGATAGCATGACAGTGTCACTGACGCTTGCCTTGTTGGACTAAAACTAAATCTAGGATGCGTTTCCGCTCCCAAGGTTGAGTGTCTCACTCTCGCACGGCTCCGCGTTTATGCGGGGATTGAAATTGAATTCTCTGAGTGGGTGAGAGTAAACAAAAAGACAAGGAGGAAGATGTCATATTTGATACCTAAATATGGACATGATCTCCAGCACTGTCTCCTGAGTCACAGGCTTCATTTCATCTCCTGTCCTGTACTGGGAAGTGTGATGGAGGCTGCTGGGAAGATGGGTCATCTGTCAACCTCAATTGAAGCCAAATAAAATACTACTCATGGAAACAGAGTTATTATTTGAGTTCAACCTTAGAGGTCACATTTCTATTGCTGCTAATAGCATATAGGTCGCTGTATTTTCTTGACATTGAGTGGACAAATCCCTAAAGTCCCAAACAATGTTAACTAAACTATGTTTACATGCCTCTCGTTAGATCCAACCAAACATTAACCCTGGGTTCATTTACTCTGTGGCAGTATCATTATTATCTATTAGAGGGGATTGAGCTGAACCGATCTGTGGATAGGAGGACAGATGGGGTGGCTTAGCCCCCTCCTCCCTCCCTCTCTCTCTCTCTTTATCTCTCTCTCTCTTTTTCTCTCTCTCTCTCTCTCTCTCTCTCTCTCTCTCTCTCTCACTCAATTCAATTCCATTCAATTTGCTTTATTGGCATGACGTAACAATGTACATATTGTCAAAGCTTTCTTTGGAGTAGAATTGTTGCTGTAGCCGTATTATCTCCACACCGGCGGTCAAATTCTATGTTACCGTTTAGTCACGGTAATTAGGCTTCTCCAAGCTCTGATGCTAACGATGGTCCTTAGTAGTCTACCAAACTTGCTAACTGCCTGGTACTCAACACTCTATTGTCCCTGTAATCACTCTGACATCAATGCAAATGTAATCGAAAATCTAATCAAACACTTCATGAGAGACCATGAGCTCATGTTGCGCAACATTTCTATTGGCTATGCAATTGTTCTAGAAAACAGAAGTATGGCCTCTACTAAAAAGAGGAGTATCAGCTTACTATAGGCTAGGCCTACAATATTTATTTCTCACCTTTCCTAATATTAAAGCACATTGCTTTTATTTACAACAGGAGTATAGCCTTCCTGGCTGGTATGAAAATGAACCACGGGGAAAAGCGTCCTCCATGCGCTATTTAAGTGCAGAGATTCCATGTATTTTTCCCTGATGCCCCTGTATGGTCCATTCTAAATCAAAACAAATGTCACACATATATTATTTAGTATATATAAAGACAAGATTAAATCAAGAATATTCTGATGGGTGACAATATTAGCCTATCACTTGTGAATTATATATTATCACAACGGTGAATGATGCCGAGCATAAGAAACAATGTCTTTTTTGTGTGACGTTTTCAAATCATAGTCGCACACCTCATGTAGCCTATGTGTGCACTTATAATGTGAAGAAATAGCCTAATAGTTTATCAACATTTTAAGCTTAACGTTCTGATCTGTTGTGTCAGCCTCATTGCCTAGTGGTTGTATTAATTTGGGATCTATCACATCCCACAACTGTCCCAGACTATGTTTGGAATATTTATTTCTCACACAGAATAGAATAGGTCGACCTTTGTACTATGTGGGATAGTAGATTGACATAGGCTAGTACTCTTGCTGTTCGTTAGGCCTACTCATCTTGTTGGCTGACGAAAAGTAAATGTGGACAGTTCTTCCAATATCTTCAATATGCACCTCTGAATTGAATAAGGACGCCCATAGTTGCATCCCCAATGTGTCTGTCTTCACTTGTAGCCTGTGAGAAAGACTCAATCACGTGATGGAGAGATGTGTGAGTGAGATGAGAGGTGCTTCGTAGCAGGCAGCACTCAGGGAGAAGGGCTGCAAAAAGCATGGATTTTAATTTAGAGACTGATGAAGTGTGTACAGCCTGCGCAAAAAAAACAAAGCAGAGCTCATGCTTCTCTCTCTCACTCTCTCACTCTCTCTGTCTCTCTGGCTCTCTATCTCTCACTTGCTCACTCTGTCTCTGATTCTCTCTCTCTGTCTCTCTCTCTCTCTCTCTCTCACTCTGTTGCTCTCTCTCTCTCTCTCTCTCTCTCTCTCTCTCTCTCTCTCTCTCTCTCTCTCTTCTGCAATCTCCCTCTCTGCCGTTCTGTCTGTGTTTGTGCCTGCTGGACTACCGTACCAACCAGGCACACCGGGCATCTGGCTGCCCATCTATACCCAGACAGACCTCCCTGGGCGCTGATGGATGCCCAGTACCTTGCTCATCTCGAACACCCAGCCTGACACCTAATGCCACACATCCATCAACCACCACTGCCAGCCCCCAGAGCACCAGAGCTCCTTTTGTTGGAACGAATGGAGGGGAGACATGAGGTGTGGAGGAATGAGAGTGATGGGTTGTTCTGCCTCACACATTGTGCTGGGTGATGTACAGGAAGTTAAAGAGGTGCAGTTAAACCACATAATAATACTGAGTTGTTTGATAGAATGCATGTACACCACTTGGTTAGAATATAAATATTTATCTTTCTTTCTGTCATAAAATGTGTCTGTTTCTCTCCCTACAGCAAAATAAGAAACTGTTTTCCCATTCAGCAAATCCATTTTTGTTGTTGTTGTGTGTGCATGAAACTCTCCCTAGTGACTCAGTAAAAACACGCCAGCATTAGGTCACTGATTACTGCTCGACTGCTCTGTCAAAGCTGCCTCATCAGAACTACTGGCTTTACCAACTGAAGTTCAGAACCACCTGCAGGGAGATATCAGGCTATCAGTCTGTTTCAACACTCATTACCAGATACCTCTGTAGTCTGGCAGCACCTAGGTAGAGGGGACTGGAGGATTGGAACTTACACTGGATTATTATAACTACATACAGTACCAGTCAAAAGTTTGGACAAAGACACTCATTCAAGGGTTTTTCTTTATTTTTTATATTTTCTACATTGCAGAATAATAGTGAAGATGTCAAAACTATGAAATATCACATATGGAATCATGTAGTAACCAAACAAGTGTGGGAAAAAATATATTTAATATTTGAGATTCTTCAAAGTAGCTACCCTTTGCCTTGATGACAGCTTTGCACACTCTTTGCATTCTCTCAACCAGCTTCACCTGGAATGCTTTTCCAACAGTCTTGGAGGAGTTCCCATATTCTGAGCACTTGTTGGCGGCTTTTCCTTCACTCTGCAGTCCAACTCATCCCAAACCATCTTAATTGGGTTGAGGTCAGGTGATTGTGGAGGCCAGGTCATCTGATGCAGCACTCCATCCCTCTCCTTCTTGATCAAATAGCCCTTACACAGCCTGGAGGTGTGTTGGGTCGTTGTCCTGTTGAAAACAAATGATAGTCCCACTAAGCACAAACCAGATGGGATTGCGTATCACTGCAGAATGCTGAGGTAGCCATGCTGGTTAAGTGTGCATTGAATTCTAAATGTATAAATCTTGTATGTATGTATAAATCTTGTGTATAAACCTTGTGTATTCTACTATTCTAACTCTCTTTACTCTAGAGATGGGCAATTGGTAGTTACAGTCTTGTCTCATTGCTGCAACTCCCCTACGGACTTGGGAGAGGCGAAGGTCGAGAGCCGTGCATCCCCCGAAACACAACCCAACCAAGCCGCACTGCTTCTTGACACAATGCCCACTTAACCGGGAAGCCAGCCGCACCAATGTGTCGGAGGAAACACCGTACACCAGGCGAACGTGTCAGGAAGCTCACTGCGCCCCGTCCCCCACAGTAGTCGCTAGTGCGTGATGGGACAAGGACACCCCTGCCGGCCAAACCCTCCCCTAACCCGGACGACGCCCCATGTGCGCCACCCCATGGGTCTCCCGGTCACGGCCGGCTGAGACAGAGCCTGGACTCGAACCCAGAATCTCTAGTGGCACAGCTAGTACTGCCGTAGACCACTGAGACAGAGCCTGGACTCGAAACCAGAATCTCTAGTGGCACAGCTAGTACTGCCGTAGACCACTGAGACAGAGCCTGGACTCGAACCCAGAATCTCTAGTGACACAGCTAGTACTGCCGTAGACCACCGAGACAGAGCCTGGACTCGAAACCAGAATCTCTAGTGGCACAGCTAGTACTGCCGTAGACCACTGAGACAGAGCCTGGACTCGAACCCAGAATCTCTAGTGGCACAGCTAGTACTGCCGTAGACCACTGAGACAGAGCCTGGACTCTAAACCAGAATCTCTAGTGGCACAGCTAGTACTGCCGTAGACCACTGAGACAGAGCCTGGACTCGAAACCAGAATCTCTAGTGGCACAGCTAGTACTGCCGTAGACCACTGAGACAGAGCCTGGACTCGAAAACAGAATCTCTAGTGGCACAGCTAGTACTGCCGTAGACCACTGAGACAGAGCCTGGACTCGAAACCAGAATCTCTAGTGGCACAGCTAGTACTGCCGTAGACCACTGAGACAGAGCCTGGACTCGAAACCAGAATCTCTAGTGGCACAGCTAGTACTGCCGTAGACCACTGAGACAGAGCCTGGACTCGAAACCAGAATCTCTAGTGGCACAGCTAGTACTGCCGTAGACCACTGAGACACTTGGGAGGCCCAAACATGGACAAACGTAACAGACACACTGACCACTAAAATATGTCTAACGACATACAGTGGGGAGAACAAGTATTTGATACACTGCCGATTTTGCAGGTTTTCCTACTTACAAAGCATGTAGAGGTCTGTAATTTTTATCATAGGTACACTTCAACTATGAGAGACGGAATCTAAAACAAAAATCCAGAAAATCACATTGTATGATTTTTAAGTAATTAATTTGCATTTTCAGGTGAAAGTCAGGTGAAAAAATACGAAATGCCCTTACGTTGATGAGTTAATGTCTTCACATGGATTTTTTGGGTTGAAATGACGTGGAAACTATGTAGTTTTAGCCCAGTGGCTATAGTATTTTAATGTGATATGATAGGCCTATTATGAATGGAGTTATTTATTTTGTATTTTTTTATGTTTTAATTTTACGCCCTTTTTCTTTCCCAATTATGATGTTGTCTCATCGCTGCAACCGTATGCCCTCCCTGTCACGTTTGTGTGCAGAGAAGGACCAAGGCGCAGCGTGAGTATTGTTCCACATCTTTATTAATATGTGAAACAATGCAAGACATACAATAAACTATAAACAAAACAACAAACCGTGACGACAGCGGTGCAACAGGCACTAACTCAAAAAAAGATCCCACAAACAACAGGTGGGAAAAGGCTGCCTAAATATGATCCCCAATCAGAGACAACGATAGACAGTTGCCTCTGATTGGGAACCATATCAGGCCAACATAGAAATAAGTAACATAGATTTCCCACCCTTGTCACACCCTGACCTAACCAAATAGAGAATAAAAGGGATCTCTAAGGTCTCGAAGGACACTCCCAGTCCCACCCATGGCTGTGCGCCTGCCCAGTCATGTGAAATCCATAGATTAGGGTCTAATGAATTTATTTCAATTGACTGATTTCCTTATACTAACTGTAACTCAGTTAAATTGTTGAAAACGTTGCATGTTGCGTTTATATTTTTGTTCAGTATATCAATTATGTCTATCAGCAATGACACTATCCCTCACTCTGTGTGTGCACCATGGGACTTTGGTGTACAATAATTTCCCGAGGTTTGTAAACACCTTTCAAGATGGTGATGCGCATGGGACATAATCTTTGCACACACAGCACCGTGACATGGATGGTATACACAGAACTGCTGCCTCAGATTGCTTGAGAGAGTGAGACCTGGGTTGTATTCATTAGTGCACACTGTCACAAAATGTTTCGAAACGGAAAACGTAACAAGCTTTTCTAATTGGACAAGTTAAGATAGTCCCTCCTTGTTTCAATCCGCTTTCTTCTGTTTGGTGCCAAATGAACACAACCCAGCTTCTCTGAATTCTAACTCATTGTTTATTAACACAACAACAACATGTGACTGGAACAAAGCCTTGAGATAAATAGACCTCTGGGAGATCAGGAAAGGATTATGCCTAATGAACCTGTTGATCTAGCCTTGGGTAAATCTCAAATGACACCCCTTTCCCTACAATATAGTGCACTACTTTTGTCCAGAGCCTCATAGAAAGACAAACAGTATGGCTTTATTACATTAGCCCAAAGAGCTGTTTGTCTTTGTTTAGTATGTGACTCTGGCCAAAAGTATTGCACTATAAAGGGAATAGGGCATGATTTGAGGCTGGATTGATTTGCAGATAAGAGAATCTGGATGTAAGGTAACTACCATATAGTCTCAACGACGTCTGTGGACATAGGCTGCCTTTCTGGTGAGCAATGCATTGTCGTAATCTATCGTAATCGCTCCTCTTTCACCCCAGCTGCCAAACGAATCCTGATTCAGATGACCATCCTGACCAGCTGATTAAATGTGTGTGAGTGATTATGAGATGATGTAGTCAATCAACCAACACATTCACTAATCAAGAACAGAGATGACTTTCCATGACTTTCACACTAAGACTAAAATCAAATAAAATTAAACTTTATTAGTCACATGCGCCGAATACAACAGGTGTAGATCTTACCATGAAATGCTTACTTACAAGCCCTTAACCAACAATGCAGTTCAATAAAGAGTTAAGAAAATATTTACCAAATTATTTTATTTCATATTTAACTAGGCAAGTCAGTTAAAAACAAATTCTTATTTTCAATGATGGCCTAGGAACAGTGGGTTAACTGCCTTGTTCATGGGCAGAACAATAGATTTTTACCTTGTCAGCTCGGGGATTCGATATAGCAACCTTTCGGTTACTGGCCCAACGCTCTAACCACTAGGCTACCTGCTGCCCCAAATGAAATTTAAAACATTATACAAAGTAACACAATAAAATAACAATAACGAGGTTATATACAGGAGGTACCGGTACCAAGTCAATGTGTGGGGGTACAGGTTAGTCGAGGTAATTTGTACATGTAGGTAGGGGTAAAGTGACTATGCATAGATAATAAACAGTGAGTAGCAGCAGTGTAAAAACAGGGGGGGGGGGGTGTCAATGTAAATTGTCCGGGTGGCCATTTTATTAATCGTTCAGCAGTCTAGTGCCCCCAAGAGCCATAGGTACAGCCTAACACTCTGGAAACTATCCTCCATTTCGCCATTCACTCCATGACAATGACATTCTAATTTGCAGTCTGTCTTGGAACATGTTGGAGCCAAGATGGCACACCGTTAAAATGTGAAAGCTCAAACAGGATTTTCCTGGCCTGTACATCTATGGCTGTCTGTGAACTCCAACAGCCCATCCCTACTCAACAGAACCAAGGCCACACAGACAACAAATGGGACACTAGGGTCCACTTCTTTTTCACAATTCATACAAATCCATTCATTATGTTGACAGATGTCACCATAAACAACTTTAGATTGTATTAACTAGGGAACATTCCTATCAAGGCAAGAGAAGGGAAAAAGTGATTTATTCTCATGGGGATTGTCTAACAAAATGCATATTTCAGACAGAGGTAACTGATAATACGTTACAGTATGATAGAGTATACGATGCAGTACATGATGCAGCATATGATGCAGTATTACAGTATGATGCAGTATTACAGTATGATAGAGTATATGATGCATTATTACTGTATGATGCAGTATTACTGTATGATGCAGTATATGATGCAGTATTACAGTATGATGCAGTATATGATGCAGTATTACAGTATGATGTAGTATTTGATGTCACATTACAATATGATGCTGTATATGATGCAGTGTTACAGTATGATGCAGTATATGATGCAGTATTACAGTATGATGCAGTATATGATGCAGTATTACAGTATGATGTAGTATTTGATGTCACATTACAATATGATGCTGTATATGATGCAGTGTTACAGTATGATGCAGTATATGATGCAGTATTACAGTATGATGCAGTATATGATGCAGTATTACAGTATGATGTAGTATTTGATGTCACATTACAATATGATGCTGTATATGATGCAGTGTTACAGTATGATGCAGTATATGATGCAGTATTACAGTATGATGCAGTATATGATGCAGTATTACAGTATGATGCAGTATATGATGCAGTATTACAGTATGATGTAGTATTTGATGTCACATTACAATATGATGCTGTATATGATGCAGTTTACAGTATGATGCAGTATTACAATATGATGCAGAATATGATGCAGTATTACAGTTTGATGCAGTATATGATGCAGTATTACAGTATGATGCAGTATATGATGCAGTATGATGCAGTATATGATGCAGTATTACAGTATGATGTAGTATTTGATGTCACATTACAATATGATGCGGTATATGATTCAGTATTACAGGATGATGCAGTATATGATGCAGTATTACAGTATGATACAGTATTACAGTATGATGCAGAATATGATGCAGTATTACAGTATGATGCAGTATAGGATGCAGTATTACAGTATGATGCAGTATATAATGCAGTATTACAGTATGATACAGTATATTATGCAGTATTACAGTATGATGCAGTATATAATGCAGTATTACAGTATGATAGAGTATATAATGCAGTGTTACAATATGATGCAGAATATGGTGCAGTGTTACAGTATGATGCAGTATATGATGCAGTGTTACAGTATGATAGAGTATATTATGCAGTATTACAATATGATGCAGAATATGGTGCAGTGTTACAGTATGATGCAGTATATGATGCAGTGTTACAGTATGATGCTGCATTACAGTAGAATGCTGTAGATATGTGGAATTATTACCATACTAACAGATGCAGATCATTTCCAGATGTGTAAGTCCGTTATGAGTTCAGGTCTATCTTTATTTAGTTATAATGATGGAAACTGTCATAAATCAGTGTGGTAATTGGAATGTCTGACAGGCATCTTTCATTTTGAGATGGATGCGTAGTCTATTTCAAAGCCAAATTCCTCTGGGATACAGATAATAGGGAAAAGGCCATTGTTAGAGCACATACTGTATTTTTGGTGGAAAGGAATGCATAGAAAGACACATCATTTATGTAGAAACACACATTTGATGTAATGAAAATAGAATGTGCTGTATAGGCATAATAGAATTCCCTGAGGCAAGGCTGTCACAATTGTAACATGCACATCGTTGCCATGTTCTCAAGATACTGTCACGTTGTATAATGAAAGGAGACAAGCGCAGGAATACGTAACAGAGGGTTTTATTTTCTCCAGCCAAACAAAAGAGCGAGGTGTAAACCTTCAAATAATACACGGGATGAGACCCGTAAAGCAATTGAACAATAACACGTAGCATGGAAGCCAATACAACAGCACAGGTACTCACACGACCAACGGACATGGTAACAATAACCGACAAGGACAATGGGGAACAGAGGGCACATATATAACATACTAATCAGGGGGAATGGGAACCAGGTGTGCGTTATGAGACAAGACAGTCCAGGACTGGTGGTAATGATCCAGTTCAGTGACACCTAGAAGGCCGGTGACGTAGACCTCTGGAGCTGGTGAACGGTATGAGCAGCAGTACCGGGTGGATCCGTGACTAATATTAACGTTCTAGACAAGTTTTCATGGGAACATGGTAAAAACATGAATGTGTCCAGTCACTAAAATCTTTTCGCTGAAGAGTAACATGATATCTTTCCAACCTGATATAATTAAACATGTTTTTTAAACCCCATATTTGTAGCCAGACTAAAAAAAGTTTCTCTCACCAAACTCATTAGGGGTATTCAAGGTAACATCAATTCCGTTTTGTCTGGATTTTTTTGTTTAAATCACTTTTCCACTTTTTTAGTCTGGGAACAGGGAACATTGGCAATATACTGCTATTCAATACCTAGTTGTCAGATCGGGATCTTGTTCCCATTTTTTTGCCAAGTTTCTTTTTCAGTTTCTTGTTGGAAAAGTCTTCCCAGTGGGCACAGACGTCAATTCAATGTTTATTCCACATTGGTTCAACGTCATTTCATTGAAACGACGTGGAGACAACTTTTATTCAACCAGTGTGTGTCTAGTGGGTTGATGCTGCTGTAGATTACGCTTATAGTGAGGATAATGCTCATCTTTATAGCAATAAGTCAATTCACCCAGCAATGGTTTCACTTTAGTAATGTATTCCGTTTCTCCTCTACGCATGAGTCATTCTGAAGCGCCGTGACACACTGCAATGGGAGAAGAGTTACATGTTATTACAGCTGAAGGTGTAGGCCTACTGACAAATCCAGAACATTGCACAGAGCTATTCTGCTTGGAACCTGCATATTCTGCAAAATGCTCATCATTAAGCTGTGTGCGTGTGTGTGTGTGTGCGTGAGTGCGTGCCTGCGTGCGCGTGCGTGCGTGTGTGTGTGTGTGTGTGAGACACTGAAAGGCCATGCAAATGTATTCAAATTATTCTTTCAGAGTGGCTCCCACTTATAATTTATCCTCTAAGGAGGTGTTGCAGCATTTACAAAATCAGTCAAGAAAAACGTGTTTTTTCCCTGGTCTGTTTTCCTAAGCAGGACACACACACACAGGCACACACACACACTTGCATGCACTCACAACCACCCACCCACTCATCCACCCACATGTAAACACACATACATACACATGCACGCAGTGAAGCAGGCAGACACTCTTCAAATAGGTCAGAATGACCGTGCAATAAGTATTTTTCAGTTCAAAACCTTTGGAAAAATAGGGTAAACTTCTCTCCCTGGTTCTTGGTGGAAAGAGAAATCAATTGTAGCACCTTAATGTCATGGCTCAGAAGGAGAGAAAAAGACAGAGGCGAACCATGATTGATATTGCTCTGCAAATGGAAATGTGCTCTTTCAGAGTGAGTGTGCTTCCAGCGCTCAGGAAATTACTTTTTTTGTTGTTGTTTGGAACTACTTAGTGACCCCCCCCCAGTCTTCCACTGTAAACACACAGTTCCATGGAACAGAGGACAGTTTTACAACAGCGGGTACCGGGTTGTGGAAGAACATTGAAACAGACCAGGCCCCTCGGCTGCTTCACACAGGCAGACAGAGGCAGTAGGTCATTTTTGTTCTGTTAGACCAAGCCTTCCCCCAGGACTGCAAACCAATTTTTTTCTCTTCCAATTTCATTTACTCCCGGTGACCATGTACTGACGTTCTACAGAGATGGTTCTGTGTTTTGTCAAATATGGAGAGGCGGCATAGACTAGCCATTACATCACAGACCCCTTCTAAATAAAGGTTAAGTAAAATAAAATAAATACTTTGCCTGTCTGCACATAGCCCAGAACATAAACTGACCTGCTTAGAGAGAGGTACTCTAATCTAAGCAGGTCCATTGGGTGTTTCTAAGGAGATACTTCTCACATTATTCAGCACGTGTAAGTAATGCATATCAGAGGGGTAGACCTGGTATGTACCTAGCTAACAACCCAACAACCCAACAACTCAAACCTAGGCTACCAGCACCAATGACGAACGCCATATACACTGTCCCAATAAGGGATTTCTCTAGGGCATTGCTTATCGGGCGAGTATATTTAGGCCCTGTCCAGAATAAACTATTAACCCTCCTCCCTAGGCATTTGTGTAGATCTGAAATAGCTGGGTAGGTGTAAGCAATAAGGTGAATGCACTTTGAAGGAAATCTCAGCTCTGTTAAAAGTACACTCAAGAACTTGATTGATTACAGTAATTCAGGAGTGTCATTAAAACAGGTTAACATGCCAATGAATATTTGGAGAACATGGCAACCATGTTCTGTGTATGACTGATGTGACGTTGATAGAATATTCTCCTAACCCTCAGAAAACTGGACACAGGAATGTTCTTGCAACGTCCCATAAAACGTGTCTGGAACATTAATGTTGTAACCACATTCTAGATCTTCTTGACATTAAAGTAATGTTCTCCTAACTTTAACACCGAAACATGCCAAAAAGTTTATCCGAAGGTTTTCGCTAAAATAGATATAATATTCCACTAACTAAAGGAAAATTGGACACTCAAACATCATGGGAACATTACTGGTAACATTACAAAAACGTTCTGTTAGCTGGGTAGCAGTGATATTTGAAGGGCCTTGCTATATGAAACAAGAAATTGCACAGAACAAAACATCACACTGAATTTACATACTTGTAAACATAAGAAGCATAACAATAACTGTATGAGTTCTTTATTAAACACATATTATAAACTGGGTGGTTCTAGTCCTGAATGCTGATTGGCTGAAAGCCATGGTACATCAGACCATTTATTTTTACTGTTGTAATTACGTTGGTAACCAGTTTATAATAGCAATAAGGCACCTCAGGGGTTTGTGGTATATACCACGGCTAAGGGCTGTATCCAGGCAATCCGTGTTGCGTAGTACATAAGAACAAATCAAATCAAACTTTGTCACATGCGCCGAACACAAGTGTAGACCTTACCGTGAAATGCTTACTTACAAGCCCTTAACCAAAAGTGCAGTTCAAGAAGAGTTAAGAAAATATTTAGCTAATAAACTAAAGTAAAAAATGATAAATAATAAAAGCAACACAATGACATAACAATAAGGCTGCATACAGGGGGTACCGGTACCGAGTCAGTGTCCAGGGGTACAGGTTAGGTCATTTGTACATGTAGGTAGGGGTGAAGTGACTATGCATAGATAATAAACAGCGAGTAGCAGCAGTGTACAAAACAAATGGAGAGGGAGAGTTGTCAATGTAATAGTCCGGTGGCCATTTGATTAATTGTTCAGCAGTATTATGGCTTGGGGGTAACTGTTAAGGAGTCTTTTGGTCCTAGACTTGGCGTTCCGGTACCGCTTTCCATGTGGTAGCAGAGAAAACAGTCTATGACTTGGGTGACTGGAGTCTCTGACAATTTTTTGGCTTTCCTCAGACACCGCCTATTATATAGGTCCTGGATTGCAGGAAGCTTGGCCCCAGTGATGTACTGGGCCATACGCACTATCCTCTGTAGTGCCTTACGGTCAGATGTTGAGCAGTTGCCATACCAGGCGGTGATGTAACCGGTCAGGATGCTCTCGATGGTGCAGCTGTAAAACTTTTTGAGGATCTGGGGACCCATGCCAAATCTTTTCAGTCTCCTGAGGGGGAAAAGGTTTTGTCGTGCCCTCTTCACAACTGTCTTGGTGCGTTTAGACAATGATAGTTCGTTGGTGATGTGGACACCAAGGAACTTGAAACTCTCATCCCGCTCCACTACAGCCCCGTTGGTGTTAATGGGGGCCTGTTCGGCCCGCCATTTCCTGTAGTCCACGATCAGCTCCTTTGTCTTGCCTCACATTGAGGGAGAGGTTGTTGTCCTGGCACCACACTGCCAGTTCTCTGACCTCCTTCCTATAGGCTGTCTCTTCATTGTCGGTGATCAGGCCTACCACTGTTGCGTCGTCAACAAACTTAATGATGGTGTTGGAGTTGTGTTTGGCCATGCAGTCGTGGGTAAACAGGGAGTACAGGAGCGGACTAAGAACACACCCCTGAGGGGCCCCAGTGTTGAGGATCAGCGTGGCAGACGTGTTGCTACCTACCCTTACCACCTGGGGGCGGCCCCTCAGGAAGTCCAGGATCCAGTTGCAGAGAAAGGTGTTTAGTCACAGGGTCCTTAGCTTAGTGATGAAGCGATTCGTGGGCACTATGGCGTTGAACGCTGAGCTGTAGTCAATGAACAGCATTCTCACATCGGTGTTCCTTTTGTCCAGGTGGGAATGGGCAGTCTGGAGTAGGATTGAGATTCCGTCATCTGTGGATCTGTTGGGTGGTATGGTAATTGGAGTGGGTCTAGGGTATCCGGGAGGATGCTGTTGATGTGAACCATGACCAGCATTTCAAAGGTCTTCATGGCTACTGACGTGAGTGCTACGGGGCGGTAATAATTTAGGCAGGTTCCCTTCGATTCCTTGGGCACAGGGACTATAGTGGTCTGCTTGAAATATGTAGGTTTTACAGACTCAGTCAGGGAGAGTTTGAAAATGTCAGTGAAGACACGTGCCAGTTGGTCCGCGCATGCTTTGAGCACACGTCCAGGTAATCCATCTGGGCCCGCGGCTTTGTGAATGTTGACCTGATTAAAGGTCTTGCTCACATCGGCTACCGAGAGCATTATCACACAGTCATCCAGAACAGCTGGTGCTCTCGTGCATGCTTCAGTGTTGCTTGCCTCGAAGTGTGCATAAAAGGCCTTTAGCTCGTCTGGTAGGCTCACTTCATTGGGCAGCTCGTGTCTGGGTTTCCCTTTGTAGTCCGTAATAGTTTTCAAGCCCTGCCACATCCGAGGAGCGTCAGAGCCGGTGAGTAGGATTCAATCTTAATCCTGTATTGACACTTTGCTTGTTTGATGGTTTGTCTGAGTGCATAGCGGGATTTCTTATAAGCATCCGGGTTAGGGTCCCGCTCCTTGAAAGCGGCAGCTCTAACCTTTAGCTCGATGCGGATGTTGCCTGTAACCCATGGCTTCTGGTTGGGATATGTACTTATGGTCACTGTGGGGACAACGTCGTTGATGCACTTATTGATGAAGCCAATGAGTGAGATGGTATACTCCTCAATGCCATTGGATGAATCCCGGAACATATTCCAGTCTGTGCTAGCAAAACAGTCCTGTAGCATCTGCGTCATCTGACCACTTCCGTATTGAGTGAGTCACTGGTACTTCCTGCTTTAGTTTTTGCTTGTACGCAGGAATCAGGAGGATAGAATTATGGGCAGATTTGCCAAATGGAGGAGAGCTTTTGTATGCATCTTTGTGCGTAGAGTAAAGGTGGTCTAGAGTTTTTTTTCCTCTGGTTGCATATGTAAAAATGTGGTAAAACTGATTAAAGTTTCCCGCATTAAAGTCCCCGGCCACTAGGAGCGCCACTTGGGGGTGAGCATGTTCTTGTTTGCTTCTGGCCTTATAGAGTTGGTTGAATGCGGTTTTAGTGCCAGCATCAACTGTGGTGGTAAATAGACGGCTACGAATCATATTGATGAGAACTCTCTGATAGATAGTGGGATCTACAGCTTATCATAAGGTACTCTACTTCAGGCGAGCAATACCTCAAGACTTCTTTAATATTAGAACAGCCCATAGCCGTGGTATATTAGCCATATACCACACCTCCTCGGGCCTTATTACTTAAATAGTATTTTCTAGACAATCAATTTTGTCTGATTATGACAAAGACAACTTAAAAACATCTTTACAGTTAAGTGTGTCAGTGTGTTTACACTGAGGTATATTTGAGTTGCCATTTAGAACAAGAGAATCTAGGCCGTCTTTACCCACTATGTGTCACAGCCGTAAAGTAAAGCCCCTCCATGTTTCAGCCGCATGTGTCATGACGTTGCCCTCTTTGGACACTGCTAGCACCATCCCCCTACCTCTGCACCATCTCCCTCTGTCTCCTACACCCAGGCTGCTGTGGTCAGAAGAGGTCGTAAATTGCTATGAGGAGATTCTCTCCTCATGGCCACAGTATAGAGACAGAGTGGGTTTCATAGAGACAAGGGAATTTCTTCCACCTCACAGAACCGGAGAACCGAACAACATTTATATTCTGTAGAAGGTATAAAAGATCGATGAAGAATTCAGCTACGAACTGGTCCGTTTGGTACAATTTTGTGAAACACATGAGAGACAATATGGCCACATTACCATAATCATGTTTATACAATAGCCTCAGCTATGAGACTTACATCTAAATGGTTGTATAAAATGAATGAATAAGGATGAAGCTATTTGTGAGATGATGGGATGCTATGTAATGATGTTAATGTGAGAGAGTTGTATTTCTGTTTAAAGTTTCACTAAGTCCTTGGCACGCCCCCAGGGAACCAGACAGGACCTGGCGTCATGAGACAGCCTTTTTCTATGTCCCGAATAAAACCCCCACCTAGGTTTTCTATCACCAGACCGAGCTTACCTCAATTACGAGATGGCTAAAGGTTGGAGACCAGCTTACCTCAATAACGAGAGGGCCAAGGTTTGACCATGCATTCCTCTTGCTGAACTTTTAACCATACCACGTGGTTAAACTCTTAGACTATCGATACCGACAGAATAAGAACAAGTCTTTGATATGAATTACTAGTCTGCAGCTAGGAATTCGGTATCATTGAACGCGAAGACCGAACTAATGAACATTAATGAATGTCACTCTGAACTACTCATTCTAACTACGACAGAGAGAGAGAGGGTGGACAGACTCTCCAACAGAAACAAACTTTTCACAGAGATCCTGAGGACACACTGAGCGTAAATATATATATTGATTGCAATTGTTCCCGAATGAGTGAGCGTTCATGTGCAAAGGACTAGCATTTCAATTGTTATAATTATCAACTCTGTAGTGCCTTCTCAGCTGACCCCACTCCCCTTTTGTCTAACAAGCCGCCATGCCGGTTTAGCCCACTAGGGCACATTCTTCTATCATTTCTTTGTAACGATATCTACTGTTTGTTATGCATTTCTATGAATTACTTAGTTAGTAAATAAATGATTTTAAGACAATTGATGTATGGATGACTCATAGTGAAGACTGGGTTCGTGCAGATAACCAACAATTTACAATGTTTGGAATGAGACTGGCGTGAGGTAAATAATAATTCATTAATTCGAAGACTAATTGATCAGATATTAAAATATCTGAAAGTTATATTAGGAAAACTATAACTTTGTAATCTGAATATTTTCCTTGGTGCCCTGACTTCCTACTTAATTACAGTTACATGATTAATCAGATTAATCGCGTAATAATAATTACAGAGAGTTATTTGATAAATATGTCTTCAGTTTTAATGACGCCAAAGACACAACACATGTTTATGTGTGTGTGTGTGTGTGTGTGTACCTGCATGCGTGCGCGCGTGCGTGTGTGTGTGTGAGAGTGAGTGAGTGAGTGAGTGAGTGAGTGAGTGAGTGAGTGAGTGAGTGAGTGAGAGAGAGACAGAGTGAGAGACAGAGAGAGCGAGATAGAGAGAGAGAGAGAGAGAGAGAGAGAGAGAAACTAGAATATGCATATAATTAGTAGATTTGGATAGAAAACACTCTAAAGTTTGTAAAACTGTTTGAATGGTGTCTGTGAGTATAACAGAACTCATATGGCAGGCCAAAACCTGAGAAGATTCTATACAGGAAGTGCCCTGTCTGACAATTTGTTCTCCTTCTAGGGCATCTCTATCAAAAATACAGCATCTCTGCTGTAACGTGACATTTGCTAAGGCTTCCATTGGCTCTAGGAAGGCGCCAGAAAGTGGAATGAGAGCTCTGCAGTCTCTGGGCGAAAAACAGCAGGGGGTTTTGTGAGTGGTCCTGCTGAGAACAATGACACTGAGGGGCGTGTGCACGAGACGACTCCATTTTTTTCTTTCAGTGTTTGAATGAACACAACGTCACCCGGTTGGAATATTATCGCTATTTTACAAGAAAAATAGCATAAAAATGTATTTTAAACAGCGTTTGACATGCTTCGAATACAGTAATGGAATATTTTGAATTTTTTTTACACGAAATGCGCCGGCACGTCACCCTTCGGATAGTGACTTGAACGCACGAACAAAATGGAGGTATTTGGATGTAACTATGGATTATTTCGAACCAAAACAACATTTGTTGTTGAAGTAGAAGTCTTGGGAGTGCATTCTGACGAAGAACAGCAAAGGTAATCCAATTTTTCTTATAGTAAATCTGAGTTTGGTGAGGGCCAAACTTGGTGGGTGTCAAATTAGCTAGCCGTGATGGCCGGGCTATGTACTCAGAATATTGCAAAATGTGCTTTCACCGAAAAGGTATTTGTATTTCGCACCACGCTCTACCATTGGATATTGGTGAGGCGTTCCGCTAGCGGAACGTCTGTCCCTAACAAGTACTGTACATGCACTCACACACCTATACATGCACACACACACCTATACATGCACACACACCTATACATGCACACACACCTATACATGCACTCACACACCTATACATGCACACACACACACACACCTGTACATGCACACACACACCTATACATGCACACACACCTATACATGCACGCACACACACCTATACATGCACACACACACACCTATACATGCACACACACACACACACCTGTACATGCACTTACACACCTATACATGCACACACACACACACACACACCTATACATGCACACACACACACACACACACCTATACATGCACACACACACACACCTGTACGTGCACACACACACACACACCTATACATGCACTCACACACCTATACATGCACACACACACACACCTATACATGCACACACACACACCTGTACATGCACACACACACACACACACACACACACACACACACACACACACACACACACACACACACCTATACATGCACACACACACCTGTACATGCACTCACACACACCTATACATGCACACACAGACACCTGTACATGCACACACACACACACATGTACATGCACACACACACACACACCTATACTGTGGGGTTGTGCTCTGTTTGCTAGAAAGACTGAGAGTGAGACCTGACATGTCCAGTCTTAACCAGCTCAGGTTGAGACACACTGTCGGAACATCTGGAAGAAAGCCTCTGGGGCTGACCCCTGTGTGTGTGTGTGTGTGTGTGTGTGTGTGTGTGTGTGTGTGTGTGTGTGTGTGTGTGTGCGTGCGTGCGTGCGTGCGTGCGTGTGTGTGTGTGTGTGCATGCGTGCGTTTAACTATTCTTGTGGGAACCAGCACATGAATAGTAAACAACCAAATATTTCACCAACTGGGGACATTTTGTTAGTCCACATGAGGTCAAATGCTATTTCTATAGGGGTTTAGGGTTAAGGTTAGAATTAGTGTTAGGGTTAGAATTAGGGTTAGGAGCTAGGGTTAGTTTTAGGGTTAGGGTTAGGAGCGAAGGTTTCGGGTTAGGGTTAGGTTTTTGGATTAAGGTTAGGGTAACAATAAGAGTACGGGTTCGGGTTAGCGTTAGTGTGTGGGTGCATATGCATCCATGCTGATAGACTGGAAGCCTTAAGAGGCATAATGTACTGCACTGTCCAGATTCTCTAGTAGGAAGCCAGGGAGCTCCCATATGCCTGAGGGCAGGTCCTGTGTCCTCAGGGGGAAAAGAAAAACCATCTGTTGGGTAAGATAACACCACAGTATCAGCAGGGTCCCACCAGACACACAGGATCTAGAGTGTCCGGGGCAAAGCAATGGATAGTCCATTACTATTTGTCAAATGGGGGGTTGACACTCGGTGGTCCGTATTCATGAAGCTTCTCAGAGTAACAGTGCTATGCTGTGATGCTTTATGACTACAGACCAGCAACTTTGAATGCGGAAAGAAACTAGAAGAGAATCAGCGGTCGATTCCCACTCTGCATTCCCTCAGAGTAAAATGTGTCTTTGTAGGTGATATTGATTGATGTGCCTTTGTATCAGCACTCACCAAAACCCAATCACACACATGTGCCCCATCTGAGGCAAGTCAAGTTCATTGGAGTGTACGGAAGGAGCCATAGCTCATGTTGTATGTTAAATAGTTCAAATGCATTCATGAGAACAATCAAACATGAAAATGTGAATCTATTTGAATGACAATTATGCCTAAATGATGTTCAGCTGACTTCTGGAGCGACTAAGAATTACTTAATTCACAAATGTGAAAAATATATGCCATACTGGATTTGCAAAAATATTATTGTCATTTATTACCCTTGAGGTATGCCCATATCTACTTTTCTGTCAAATAAGCAAACGGACCACAAATAATGCATTACTTTTCCATGCTGAAATATAGAATGCGTAAATGTTTTATTTAGAGAGAGAGAGAGACTAGGAGGGGTGTGATGTTGCTGCGCAAAGGCAATTAATTAAAGTCTTGCCGAAGTCTACCCACACGCGCTCACAATGTAGGAAACGCTCGCTTGAAAACAACAGACTACTACCACACACACTGCTTACCAGTGACTGATATTATTTGCTTCCATCTTCGGAGTGTTGATGGTAATCTGATTAATTGGGGGAATTTGGGCTTTGAGCATGGAGGGCTGCTATCCCCCAGAAAGCGAAAGGATGGAAGCGTGGCTTGATGACCACTTGGAGTTCGCTCATTCCTACTTTGTCAGGAAGGCTACAAGGTAAGCGCGGGGTGAGACTGAAGTCGTAAAAGTGATTCATTATATTTACGAAACAGGGATAGCTCTGTTTACGATACATCATCGCGGTGCATTCTATTTTAAGCAATTTGGGGGACAATACATGTGTTCCGTGCATTGAAAGGCACTGGCAGCCTATCTTACCTGCGTGGGTTGTTTGTTTCAACATAAAATAACATGCTAGCCTACTGTACAAGGTTGGAGATTTAAACTGCGATATGACAAGCTATATTGTAGCCTTTTATGGTATTACGCGCAATGTCCAGCGCGTAATGCGCCGCACAATCGTCTTTACAATCAGTAACCATTCACCAAAATAGCAAGATAATTCAGAGCAGACGTTAAACCATAAACCTGTATTGGGGTGATTCCTTTCCATTGTGTTCCAAACGCGCACAGTGAATTAAAAGTTATCCAAAATGCTTTTTGTTATTGGGTCGTTCCACCTCAAAAAACACAATCCATTGAGCACAGACGTCAATTCAACATCTATTCCACGTTCAATGTAATTGAATTGAAATTAAGTGGAAACAACGCTGATTCAGCCAGTGTGTGCCTAGTGGGAAGAAAGACAATTTTCAACACCCGTTATCTCAGATTGTTCTGAAATCGTTTCTGTAGTTAGTAAGAGATATGATTAGCATTCCTGAAACATTATTTTGTTGAAATATTATTTGATCTCTGAGAAATTAAGCTAATTGATTGCACCTAAATTGGCCATTTTAATTTATAAGATTTAGATAATATTCAATAAATATAGTACCCAGCATCTGATTTGGACCAAACTTCTTTCTTCCAATGAGTAAGGCATGAAGGAATATTAGTGTTGTTGTTGTCAAAAGCCACACATCCCACGCCAATCCACCTCAACAACCAGTAGACAGGATCAGTTATTTATGTTTGACAAGTAATATGAAGCTGCAGCTTGGATTGTTGCTTCTCCATATCATGTAATATAATCCCTGTGAATCTGGAGATGTTTTGTATTCCCCTGTTCAGTGAAATTAATCCTTGAAATCGCTTGCATTATTTACCGTAAAATATTGTGGAAGTACCTGGTTTTGACCACTAGATGCTGCTACTGCCACCACACTCTTTTATCCATTTTGCTGGTCTCTTGTTTATTAAATATATCACAACATTTACTTTGCAAGTTTGGTTAGAAAACCAATAGATTTGGCACATGAAAACAAATTGTGTCGGCATCCTCACAATTCCTCCATGAAAGCAATGCAGTGTGTCCTTCTCTTATCAACCTAATGTTTCAACCCAACTCTCCTTGAATAGTTCAACAAGTGGCAACTCTCTGTGGAGATCTATCCCTATGATGCAATTCTCATATGAAGACTTTTCCCAAAGGCCCAAAACACTGATGGAGAAATGTACTAGGGATTAAAATGTTTTGACAACCCTAATAGAATTCAATTCCATTGCAAAACACTATATAGTGTATGTTTGGGACTTTTCCCATTGAAGACCATTAGAGACCATAACATTGAGACCATTAATTCTGCTGTAGCCTAATGGTATGCTTGTTCACCAGGAATGGTCTAATAGTAACTAATCCATAATAATGATACAAAAATAAACCACACAATTATTATTCTTTTTTTCTTCTCCCCATGTTGGTCAATGTCTTGTTAATGTTGGTCAATGTCCTGTTAATGTAAAATTTCTTTTTTTTTATTTCACCTTTATTTAACCAGGTAGGCTAGTTGAGAACAAGTTCTCATTTGCAACTGCGACCTGGCCAAGATAAAGCGTAGCAATTCGACACATACAACAACACAGAGTTACACATGGAATAAACAAAACATACAGTCAATAATACAGTACAACAAAAGAAAACAAAAAGTCTATATACAGTGAATGCAAATGAGGTAAGTTAAGGCAATAAATAGGCCATGGTGGCAAAGTAATTACAATATAGCAATTAAATACTGGAATGGTAGATGTGCAGAAGATGAATGTGCAAGTAGAGATACTGGGGTGCAAAGGAGCAAGATAAATAAATAAATACAGTATGGGGATGAGGTAGGTAGATAGGTGGGCTGTTTACAGATGGGCTATGTACAGGTGCAGTGATCTGTGAGCTGCTCTGACAACTGGTGCTTAAAGCTAGTGAGGGAGATATGAGTCTCCAGCTTCAGAGATTTTTGCAGTTCGTTCCAGTCATTGGCAGCAGAGAACTGGAAGGAAAGGCGGCCAAAGGACAAATTGGTTTTGGGGGTGACCAGTGAGATATACCTGCTGGAGCGCATGCTACGACTGGGTGCTGCTATGGTGACCAGTGAGCTGAGATAAGGCGGGGCTATACCTAGCAGAGACTTATAGATGACCTGTAGCCAGTGGGTTTGGCTATGAGTATGAAGCGAGGGCCAACCAACGAGAGCATACAGGTCACAATGGTGGGTAGTGTATGGGGCTTTGGTGACAAAATGGATTGCACTGTGATAGACTGCATCCAGTTTGTTGAGTAGAGTGTTGGAGGCTATTTTATAGATGACATCACCGAAGTCGATGATCGGTAGGATGGTCAGTTTTACGAGGGTGTGTTTGGCAGCATGAGTGAAGGATGCTTTGTTGCAATATAGGAAGCCGATTCTAGATTTAATTTTGGATTGGAGATGCTTAATGTGAGTCTGGAAGGAGAGTTTACAGTCTAACAAGACACCCAGGTATTTGTAGTTGTCCACGTAATCTAAGTCAGAGCCGTCCAGAGTAGTGATGCTGGACGGGCGTGCAGGTGCGGGCAGTGATCGATTGAATAGCACGCATTTAGTTTTACCTGCGTTTAAGAGCAGTTGGAGGTCACGGAAGGAGAGTTGTATGGCATTGAAGCTCGTCTGGAGGTTAGTTAACACAGTGTCCAAAGAGGGGCCAGAAGTATACAGAATGGTGTCGTCTCCGTAGAGGTGGATCAGAGAATCACCAGCAGCAAGAGCAACATCATTGATGTATACAGAGCAGAGAGTCGGCCCGAGAATTGAACCCTGTGGCACACCCATAGAGACTGCCAGAGGTCCGGACAACAGGCCCTCCGATTTGACACACTGAACTCTATCAGAGAAGTAGTTGGTAAACCAGGCGAGGCAATCATTTGAGAAACCAAGGCTGTCGAGTCTGCCAATAAGAATGTGGTGATTGACTGAGTCGAAAGCTTTGGCCAGGCCGATGAATACGGCTGCACAGTAATGTCTCTTATTGATGGCGGTTATGATATCGTTTAGGACCTTGAGTGTGGCTGAGGTGCACCCATGACCAGCTCTGAAACCAGATTGCATAGCGGAGAAGGTACGGTGGGATTCAAAATGGTCGGTAATCTGTTTGTTAACTTGGCTTTCGAAGACCTTAGAAAGACACGGTAGGAGAGATATAGGTCTGTAGCAGTTTGGGTCTAGAGTGTCACCCCCTTTGAAGAGGGGGATGACCGCGGTTGAATGTTGGTTAATGTTGGTTATTGTCTTGTTAATGTTGGTTAATGTTGGTTAATGTCTTGTTAATGTTGGTTAATGTCTTGTTAATGTTGGTTAATGTTGGTTAATGTCTTGTTAATGTTGGTTAATGTTGGTTAATGTCTTGTTAATGTTGGTTAATGTCTTGTTAATGTCTTGTTAATGTTGGTTATTGTCTTGTTAATGTTGGTTAATGTTGGTTAATGTCTTGTTAATGTTGGTTAATGTCTTGTTAATGTTGGTTAATGTCTTGTTAATGTTGGTTAATGTCTTGTTAATGTTGGTTAATGTTGGTTAATGTCTTGTTAATGTTGGTTAATGTCTTGTTAATGTTGGTTAATGTTGGTTAATGTTGGTTAATGTCTTGTTAATGTCTTGTTAATGTCTTGTTAATGTTGGTTAATGTCTTGTTAATGTTGGTTAATGTTGGTTAATGTCTTGTTAATGTTGGTTAATGTCTTGTTAATGTTGGATAATGTTGGTTAATGTCTTGTTAATGTCTTGTTAATGTTGGTTAATGTCTTGTTAATGTTGGTTAATGTTGGTTAATGTCTTGTTAATGTTGGTTAATGTCTTGTTAATGTTGGATAATGTTGGTTAATGTTGGTTAATGTCTTGTTAATGTTGGATAATGTTGGTTAATGTCTTGTTAATGTTGGTTAATGTTGGTTAATGTCTTGTTAATGTCTTGTTAATGTTGGTTAATGTCTTGTTAATGTTGGTTAATGTTGGTTAATGTCTTGTTAATGTTGGTTAATGTCTTGTTAATGTTGGATAATGTTGGTTAATGTTGGTTAATGTCTTGTTAATGTTGGTTAATGTTGGTTAATGTCTTGTTAATGTTGGTTAATGTTGGTTAATGTCTTGTTAATGTTGGTTAATGTCTTGTTAATGTTGGTTAATGTCTGGTTAATGTTGGTTAATGTCTTGTTAATGTTGGTTAATGTCTTGTTAATGTTGGTTAATGTTGGTTAATGTCTTGTTAATGTCTTGTTAATGTTGGTTAATGTTGGTTAATGTCTTGTTAATGTTGGTTAATGTCTTGTTAATGTTGGTTAATGTCTTGTTAATGTTGGTTAATATTGGTTAATGTCCTGTTAATGTTGGTTAATGCTGTGTTAATATTGTGTTAATGTTGTGCTAATGTAATCTTAATAATCTAATCAAATACACCAGTTCCTCAGAGACGGTAAATGTCCTAAATGGTCTTGTTGTACAATGTGTTTTACTGTTTTTAATGTCTTAAAATGGCCCTATAACCTCCTTTGTGTTGTGTATTTGCAGGGAGATGGTGAATGCATGGTTTGCTGAGCGAGTCCATTCCATCCAGCCCTCCTCCTCCTCCTCTTCCTCCTCCTCGTCATCCTCCAAAGAAACCCTTCTACCCCAGAGACCCACCCAGCCCTCAGACAGCCCCTGCCTAGCCTCCTCCCTGCCCCCTTCCCTGGGCCTGAACGACAGGCGTTCCCCCTCCCCAGCCCTGCCCCCCAGCCCCGCTCCCAGCACCCCCACCCGCAAGATCTCTGCATCTGAGTTTGACAGGCCGCTGAGGCCCATCGTGGTGAAGGACGCGGAAGGCTCACTAACCTTCCTCTGCGACACCGAACCCGACCGGGGCGACATCCGGACTCCCTTCAGAACCCAGCAGGGAGGGGTCGGGGTTGGTATCCCCACAGGGATGATGGGCGAGGTTGGCAGTGCCCGGGGGTTGGACCGCTGTGCCAGACTGTTGGAGCTGGTGAGGGACGTGTCGAGTCACCTGGACGTGACGGCACTGTGCCACAAGATCTTCCTGCACATCAACGAGCTGATCGCCGCCGACCGCTACTCCCTCTTCCTGGTAGGTAATGGCACCTTGGACTACAGTACCCACAGTGCTCTGTTTGTAGCAGGGCCATTGGGATGAGAGGAAGAAGGATCGGACAGTTGTTAGCGTATGTCATGAAACAAACCAAGGAGGAAATGAGGAAGGATTAGAAAGGCTGTTGGTGCTAGGGGGTAGCCTTAATCCCCCAAATGGGATTGCTAGCAAGGCTGGAAATTCAAAACATCAAAAATCTAATAATTTCAATTTCTCAAACAATCAACTATTTTACACCATTTAAAAGATAAACATCTCCTTAATCTAACCACATTGTTCGATTTTCAAAGAGGCTTTACGGCAAAAGCATAAAGTTAGATTATGTTAGGACAGTACATAGCCAAAAAAGTACAAACATCCATTTTCAATTCAAGGTCAGGCGTCACCAAAAGCAGAAACCAGCTAAAATTATGCACTAACCTTTGACAATCTCCATCAGATGACACTCCTAGGACATTATGTTATACAATACATGCATTTTTTGTTCCATCAAGTTCATATTTATATCCAAAAACAGCATTTACAGTCGCGGTGAAATTCTGAATTTTTTTCGCCTCAAATGCTTCCTTGAATTCAGCGTTACAATTTACAAAATTACTATTCGAAAACATTGGTAAATTATAATATTGTCATTCAAAGAATAATATATTATCATCTCGTAAATGCTACCGCATTGCCAGATCTCAAAATAACTCTACTGGGAAATCACATTTTGCAATAAACGGGGTACAATGCTAAGAACAATAGGCTAGGCTATACAGTTAGCATCATCTAATATCGATAATGAAATTGTTAATATCCCCTTACCTTTGATTATCTCCATCAGAAGGCACTTCCAGAAATCCCAGGTCCACAACAAATGTTGTTTCTTTCGACAAAGTTCATAATTGATGTCCAAATAACTCCAAGTTGTTAGTGCTTCGGTAGGCTACTAAAAAGTAGGGCGGGGGGGTGGGAAGTCACGACGTAAAGTTAAAAAAAATAATCTATTTACATTCGTTCAAACATGTCAAACGTTGTTTAGCATCAATCTTTAGAGACATTTTTAACGTGAAACATCAGTAATGTTTCAACCCGACCTCTCCTGTGTCTTGAAAAACGTTTTTGAAAAATGTCTCGCCTGACACGAACTCAAATGATTGCGCAGGTGCGGGCAATAATGAAGTGACGACATCCCAGGGAGGTCAACTTCTCTTCCTTGTCATCCGGCCTCTGTTCATCATAGACGCTTCAAACAACTTTATAAAGATCGTTGACATCTAGTGGAAGCCGTAGGAGGTGCGAAATGAATCCTTTCTCACTGTGTTATCTATTAACAATGACTCAAAAAAATAGTACAGCCACAAAATTCTTTTTTTTCTCAGGTTTTTGCCTGCCATATGAGTTTTGTTATACTTACAGACACCATTCAAACAGTTTTAGAAAATTCAGAGTGTTTTCTATCCAAATCTGGTAATAATATGCATATCCTAGCTTCTGAGTTGGTGTAGGAGGCAGTTAAAAATGGGCACATATTTTTTTCAAAATTCTCAATACTGCCCCCTAGCCCCAACAGGTAAAGGTTACACACACACCATACTGACCAAAACGTTTTTTTTTGGCATTTACTGTCACGTCCTGACCAGTATAAGGGGTTATTTGTTATTGTAGTTTGGTCAGGACGTAGCAGGGGTGTGTTTGTTTTGTGTTGTCAGGGTTTTTGGGTAGTATTCTATGTTTTGTATTTCTATGTTCTATTTTCTAGTTTTTCTATTTCTATGTCTAGTTTATTGTTTTGACCTTCAATTGGAAGCAGCTGTTCCTCGTTGCCTCTAATTGAAGATCCTATTTAGTAGAGGTGTTTTTCATGGGGTTTTTGTGGGTAGTTATTGACTGTTTTGTGTTCGTGCACCTGACGGGACTGTTTAGTGTCGTTTGTTGTTTTTGTATACGTGTTTCTTTTGTTTTCCTTCTTTAATAAAATAAGAAGATGAGTTTACACGTTCCCGCTGCGTTTTGGTCCAATCCCTACGACACCCGTGACATTTATTTACACTACCGTTCAAAAGTTTGGGGTCACTTAGAAATGTCCTTGTTTTTTAAAGAAAAGCAATTTTTTTGTCAATTAAAATAACATCAAATTGATCAGAAATACAGTGTATAAATTGCTAATGTTGTAATTGACTATTGTAGCTTCGAATCGGCAATGACACGTTGTGTTAGCTAATCAAAGTTTATAATTTTAAGCTGCTCCAGTTTCAACTGTTCTGCCTGCGGCTATGGAACCCTGACCTGTTCACTGGACCTGCTGTTTTGGACTCTCTCTCTACCGCACCTGCTGTCTCTAACTCTGAATGATCGGCTATGAAAAGCCAACTGACATTTACTCCTGAGGTGCTGACCTGTTGCACCCTCTACAACCACTGTGAATATTATTATCTGACCCAGCTGGTCATCTATGAACGTTTGAACATCTTGGCCATGTTCTGTTATAATCTTCACCCGGCACAGCCAGAAGAGGCCACCCCTCAGAGCCTGGTTCCTCTCTAGGTTATCATAAGGTGAATGCACCAATTTGTAAGTCGCTCTGGATAAGAGCGTCTGCTAAATGACGTAAATGTAAAAATGTAAATGTAGGTTTCTTCCTAGGTTCAGGCCTTTCTAGGGAGTTTTTCCTAGCCACCGTGCTTCTACACCTGCATTGCTTGCTGTTTGGGGTTTTAGGCTGTGTTTCTGTACAGCACTTTGTGACATCGGCTGATGTAAAAAGTGCTTTATAAATACATTTGATTGATTGATTGAAAAGGCTAATTGATCATTAGAAAACCCTTTTGCAATTATGTTAGCACAGCTGAAAACTGTTGTTCTGATTAAAGAAGCAATAAAACTGGCCTTTAGTCTAGTTGAGTATCTGGAGCATCAGCATTTGTGGGTTCAATTACAGGCTCAAAATGGCTAGAAACAAAAAACTTTCTTCTGAAACTCATCAGTCTATTCTTGTTCTGAGAAATGAAGGCTATTCCATGCGGGAAATTGGCAAGAAACTGAAGATCTCGTACAACGCTGTGTACTACTCCCTTCACAGAACAGCGCAAACTGGCTCTAACATAATAATTTAATGCGTCCATACATTTTCTACGTAGTTATTACACATTGATTACACTATCACTCGTATTTCATATGTCACAACGATTAATCGATATATATGCTATGATGCTGGTAAAGTTGTCTCGCGCATCTACAGTGCTGGTCATAAAAAAAGCTAGCTAGCTCATGAATGCAAACAATGTTCTTCCCCAAAAACATAGCAAAACGACATAATCTGTTTCAGCAGCTATAGTTAGCTAGCTAACTATATAGCTAGGTGTCATCATCTAAAATAACCCTAATTTATAAGACAGTTCTTTTTTGATTAATGGTGGTCGGACCTATCTACGTGAAACTAGCCACAATAAGGATTAACCACAGTAGTGGACTTTGCGCTTAGCCTTCAAAATAAAAGTATGTCATTGATAGTGATGCAAATTAATACAAATAGTAGAATTATGCCATAATTTAATAGATCATGCTAAACGAGGTTTGAATGTTGTTATATAAAATCAACAAAAGACACTAATTTGTTAATTTGCCAAAAATCTGTTGAAATCACACTGGATGTATTATTCTTTAGAATTGAATTGGGGGCATACTTATTTCACTGTACAGCCTTACCTATGGATTGTGGATCAATGACATGGGGTATCAGTCTACTCAGTGACACCCAGAGAACATTAGCGTCGTAGCTCTTATTGCGGGACTCTGAAACAACTGTGAATTGAGCCACATTTATTGTCAACCTGTGTGTATTGAACACTATTCCTGAGGAAAAACAATACTGTGTGGATGTTTTGGAGTCTGATATCTCTGAGGAGGATGTTGGGAAAAAATATATTGGGTATTGAGTAGACTGATACCCCATTTCATTGATCCCCAGTCCTTAGGTAAAGCTTTACAGTGCAATATGAATGTCAATACACACAATAGGCTGAATGGGGAGGTGATTTCACACAGTCACAGTCCCGCGATAAGAGCTCCAACATGAATATTTGCGTAAACACTTCACAAGTGTTGTGTTCTGTGGGTGTCACCGAGTAGACTGATACCCCATTTCATTGCTTCACATTCCAACCTTGTTTAACATTATCTAGTCTAAAAATGGCATGATTCCACCAATTGTAACCTTCTGCATCACTTTCAAAGAGGTACTTTTATTTTAACGACAAACTGCAAATTCCACTATTGTGCCTAATTCTTATTGTGGCAAGCTTCACAACACATAACCCGGTCCGGTCGAGCCTCACTAGCCAGATGAAGCTAGCTGGCTGTTTATGACGTTAGCTTTCGGCAACAGGGTTAAGTAGCTGGCTAGCTATTTATTTTCATGAACTGAAGTTCAATTTCAATAGGAGAACAACAAGTGGATACCTAGCTAACACATACTCAGAAGGATTCCTAAATCATTGAAAGAATAATGAAAATGACTGCAGTTTCTACTGGTCATTGTTTTCAGGCTGGTTGTATTGGTGCTAGCTAGGTACCAAGCTAAAGCTAGCTAACCCTGAAGTTGCGGTCGAACAAAAAATGCTTTACTACCTGTTATATCTAGCCTAGCTGTAGAAGAACGCACATCTGCACGGTTTCACATTGTACATCACTCTGTCGTTTAATGACATGTGCCACTCATCCTGACAACCCATTCATCCGTAAAGCAGCACACTGTGGTAAACCATAACAACGTATAGTATGACGTACAGCACGTCGTACCATACATAACATTTCCCCCCCCTTTCCAAAACCAGGGACTGGTACCATATATAAAATGTCCATAGGGCAAGAACCTAGAGTGATACCTGTAAGAAATAAAACATTAACCCTTAAACGGAAGGACTCTCCAAACTAGCCAGTTCAGTCCATTAACCTGGAGGTTGACTAAGACACCTACCGGAGCCTAAGAATGAAAAGAGGTTAAGTAGTCCCCCAGATGAGCAGGGTGAGTTCGTGCCCGCATAGGCCTTTCTTCAACCGCCACTGCTTGTGGCTCTGGCCCTTGGGGAGCCCACAGAGGCTGGGGCTCGGGTGGTAGTGGTGGGGAAGGTCCATCCGGTGGCATCTCAGGCCTGCATGTCTGTTCTGTGTGCATTCGTATTCCTTGAGGGGCAGGGACTTTTCTGAGGCGGCTGGCGTGCCAGCGTGATCCATTGCTCAACATGAATGTGGCGGGCCCCAGTTGTCGACTGACCTGCAGGGGGTCCGACCAGAATGAGGCCATTTTGTTGCACCGCTGAGGCCGTCGGGCTCGGACCCAGTCAGACACTTGGATGATCGACTTCTTCACCCTGTGTGCCTTGTCAAAACGCTGTTTCATTTCTCTTTGGTGCCTGGTCACTGCCTGCTTTCTTGGGTGCACCTAGTCGCCGGTTCTGCAACTCTCTGTGTTCTGAGTCTGTCCAGTGGCAGTTCCATCTCACGACCTAGCATGAGAGATGCCGGGGAGGCCTGTGTTGTTGTGTGTTTGCTTGCTCTGTAGTGCATTAGCGTTTGATTCAAAGCAGTTTGGAACGTGCACCCCTGGACCAGGTGCGCTCTGATGCCGTTCTTCAGCGTTTGGTTGAAGCGTTCCACCCCTCCGTTAGCTTGTGGGTTGTAGTAGGCCGTGCGGATGTGTTTGATTCCCTTGTTGCTGAGATATGAGGAGAACTCGGCAGAGATTAGCTGGGGCCCATTGTCCGTGGTAAGGGTGAGGGGCAGGCCCCACCTTGTGAACAGGCTGTCTAGGATGTCCACGATGGCCTGTGCTGTGACAGTTCCGACAGGAACCACTTCTGGCCACTTAGAGTGGAGGTCATACACCACCACCAGGAAGCGCTGATGGTGAGGGACTGCGTGACCATGGATCTCGCCACAGATGTCCAGTTGGATGTGCTCCCAGGGGCGGGACGGCCATGCAAGAGGCTGCAGGGGGGGTGGGGCGGACTGTCCTGTTTTCCCACTGAGGAGGCATGCAGCACAATCCCTGACCAGGGCTTCAATGTCGTGGTCGATGCCTGGCCACCACACAAGGTCTCGACATCGCTGTTTGACCTTCACTATGCCCAAGTGCCCCTCGTGCGCCATGGATAGAACACGCGCACGCAGACCACTTGGGACCACAGTGCAAAACCCTCGAGAGACACAGACTTCTTCCCAGCAAGACAGTTCGTGCTTCACCCTGGCGAAAGTCGCCAGCTCTTCCGGCACGTGTGCTGGCCGTCCAGTGCGTATGTAGGTGTGCAGGGTAGACAGTGTGGGATCCTGTTCTGATGCTTGCTTCAGCTCCTCCAGTGAGACGACTGACTGAAGAGGAGCGTAAAGCATTTGTACGAGCTCTGTTTCGTTGTCGTCTGGCAAGACGGTCGGAGTAGGAGCGTCAAAGGAGCGTGAGAGGAGGTCTGCCACCACGTTATCCCTCCCTGGAGTGAACTTCAGCTGATAGTCGTACTGTCTGAGGCGGTCGGCCCATCTGTGCAGCCGAAGTGGCTTGTGGCCAGTTCCTGATGCCGACAGTAGCGACGGGCCTCTCAATGCCATTCTGCAGCTGTGAGAGGACAGCTCCTAGTGCTCCAGCTGAGGTGTCACATGTGACAATGGTGGGGCAGACAGGGTCAAAGTGAGCCAAGACTGGGGCTGTGGTGAGCTGGCTCTTCAGTGAGCGGACCGCGTCTGAGCAGGCTGCCGTCCAGGCCCATGGCTCATCCTTCTTGAGGAGCTGGCGAAGGGGCGCTGTGGTCTGGGAGTAGTGGGGCAGAAACCGGAGGTAGTAGGCTGTCATGCCCAAGAATGATGCCACCTGAGAGGCTGAGGTCGGTTCCGGGATCCTGTGGACGGCTTCAATATTCGACATGAGTGGGGCAATGCCTTTGGCCGACAGGCGGAACCCCACAAACTCGACGGCTGGAGCTGAAAGGTGCACTTTCCACCGTTAAGGGTCAGGTTGTTCTGCAGTAGAGCGCTGAATACTCTGTGGAGTCGATAATCATGGATGTGGAGGTCAGGACCGTGGACCACGATGTCATCCAGATAGACCGCCACCCCAGGTATTCCAGCGAGGATGGTGCTCATCACCTTCTGGAAGCAGCTGGGGGCGGAGCTAAGTCCAAAAGGCATGCGTGTATATCTGAACACGCCAGCATGTGTGACAAAGGTAGTGAGATCTCTGCTAGCTGCATGGAGGGGTACCTGAAGATAACCCTGACGAAGGTCAAGCTTCGTGAAGATCGTGGAGCCATGGAATTGTGCGGTCAGCTCTTCAGCTGTAGGCAAGGGGTACTTATCCGGGACAACGGCCTTGTTCACAGCACGAAGATCCACGCAGGTCCGGATTCGACCTGACTTTTTGGTTGCAATGACTAAGTTTGAAATCCAGGGGGCAGCGTTGACTGGCTCAATGATGCCTGCATCCAACTGTGCCTGGAGATCTTTTGTGACGTCATCACGTAGTGCAAAGGGAATGCGCCACAGGGGCTGCATGACTGGGGTCACTTCAGGATTCACTAGGGGCCTGTGAGTAAAGGCTGTGAGGCAGCCCAGTCCATCAAACAGAGTTGGCCAGTTCTGTTGCCATGTGCAGGTAACCTGGTAGATAGCTGACCCACTGTCATCTCTCAGCGTGAATCCCAAGCCTGTGAAGAGGTCGAGGCCCAAGAGGTTGGCACCCCGCTTTGCAACATGAAATGTGAATGATGGCAGATGCTTGGTACCATAGTGTACTGGGACCTGGAGGGTGCCTACAATGCCGATCTTGGATCTACTGTACCCACACAGGGCAGTGGAGGGCTGTTGGAGTGGTAGGTGACTGAAAAACTTGTAGTAAGTGGCAAGGTTGAGCAATGACACCGCAGCGCCAGTATCCAGCAGCAAAGGCAAACCCACCTCACCCAGCTGCACAGTGCATGTCCTGAATGACACATGGTTGGTGGAGACAGTTCGGATTTCCGTGTGTTCATGTTGAGAGTGAGATGGAACTAAGGGCCTGTGCTGGGTGGAGCTAGTAGCTGGGGCAGAACGACACACTTTCGCAAAGTGATTGTATTTTGAACAGTTCTTGCATATTTTCCCACGGGCTGGGCAGTTTGAAGCCGTTGAATTGTGAGAGCTAGCCCCACAGTTGCCACAGCTACTTCTGTTCGTTTGTCTGTGTGCCTGCTGCACGGGCATGCCGGTGTCTGTGTCCATGCAGCTATCAACGTGGGAGGCCATGCGCAACGCGTGATCGTTGTAGTGCGCCTGCTCGGGCTGAAGCTGCTGTGTGAGAATGGCTGGGGGCCGAGTGTATGCTGCAGATCTGTCTGTTAGCATAGTAGAGCATTCCAACGCCGCTTCAACCTGGAGTGCTATTTTAATAGCTCCATCTAGTTGTAAATTATCCGATTCCAAAAGCCGTTTCTCCCTTGTCTTTTCACATAACGTCCCCTCTATCAACTGATCTCTGATGATCTCGTCCTGAAGTGTCCCATAGTTACAAGAGCTATCCAAATCCCTCAGATTAGCGACGTAGCTTTGAATGGACTCACCCGGCCGTTGGTGTCTCTTCCGTAGCCGGTAGCGTCGGAGGAGCACTCGTTCTTTCCCAGCGAAGTGGCTCCGTAGGAGGCTGACTGCAGCAGTGAATGTAGGAGCCGATCCAAGCGCTCTGAAAATCCTCTGTCCCTCTGTACCGAGGCAGTGACGGAGCAGTGCTGTCCTCCGCTTGTCGGAGATTGTAGAAAAGTCCATAGCTCCGAGATAAGTGTTAAAGCTATCAAGCCAGTTATTCCACGGGACTGGAGGTTCGCCAAGCACGGCGAAGAATGGTGCCGGCAGTGGTAAACTGAATTCAGCCATCTTCGTCGCCAATGTTATATCTAGCCTAGCTGTAGAAGAACACACATCTGCACGGTTTCACATTGTACATCACTCTGTCGTTTAATGACATGTGCCACTCATCCTGACAACCCATTCATCCGTAAAGCAGCACACTGTCGTAAACCATAACAACGTATAGTATGACGTACAGCACGTCGTACCATACATAACACTACCAACGTAGTATTGTTAACACATCGTTCGTGGCTGGTGTGTGCATGTTTTCAGACTTTTTTGTACAGCTTTGACAGTGCTACTGATAGTAGTGGTGGCGCTTGGCTTGTACGTGCAAATTCAGAACACACAACATTCTATAACAGAATAGTGTTATTTGACGTGTCAAATTAAAAGATTATTTAACACGTCAAATAGTGTTATTGTCAAATAGTGTAATTTGACGTGTATCTTTTTGACATGCAAAGACATAAACGGCGTTCCATAGTATGTCGTGAAGCTAATAGCAGTGACGCTATTAGTGTGTAACTCCAGTAGGGCAACATCTGAAAAATAGCGCACTTGGTAGTGTGTACCGGTGCTCGACCAATCGTGAAAGCCAACATCACCCACGTCAGAGAACGGTTGATTGTCAAGGGAAATTAATTCCCTTATCATGGCGTTAATGTATTTTGCCTTTGAGTTGTCTCGCTGAAATTTTTAATCTTTCAAATGACTGCTCGACTTGTTGACTGCTCGATCCACACAGCAGACATTGTGGGCTAGGTTAGGAATGCTGTGTTGCATGTGTAGCGCAACATTATACGTGGCGTCATTACGTCATCTACCTACGTTATATAGGTATGCAAGGTAGCTTTGACATCGATTTTGCACATCGGCATTAAACTAGACATCGGCCAATACCGTTGTTGGCATTTTTAGCTAATAACGGCCGATTCCGATATGTTCACCGATATATCGTGCATTCCTAATTTCAAGTATATGATGCTGAATGAAACTGTTGGAAAAGTTGGCTCCCAAGTGGACTTCCTGGTTCTTTTTATGACCTTTTAATCTCTGTCTAATCCATATCTATCTAATTCAACAACCATATCAGGTAGCAATGGTTACATGTCCATGCAAATGGACAACAAAGTGACTTATCATATCATGCATCATATAGTATCATATCGTAGTATACACTGTGGAGACAACTTTAAAAAGGCTATTGCAGATACACTTCGTGTAGAATCTGGATATGTATGACATCCCTTCCTTACTGTTCCTTGTCGTGTGACCCCAGGTGGGCGAGGACAGCTCCAACAGGAAGTTCCTGGTGAGCAGGCTATTTGACGTTGCCGAGGGCTCCACCTTGGAGGAGGTGTCCAACAGCTGCATCCGTCTGGAGTGGAACAAGGGCATTGTGGGTCACGTGGCGGCCACGGGCCAGCCCCTCAACATCAAGAATGCCTACGAGGTGAGACGCTTTTTATTTCTCTATGTTTGATGGCATCCATCTCTTTTGTCCTTTGGAATGGTTAATTTTACAGTCCTATTACAGCTGGTACTTACTAAGACATTATGTGGAAAGAAGTTGTACTTATGAACTGTACCAAGTAAATATGGGACTGTAAAATACAGAGGAATCCTCCTTTGACCTCCTTTCTGCGGCCTCCCTTGTTTTTCTGCTGAGTGTCAGATAACATGGACACCCTGGTGGGGTTTGCGTATGTAGGGTTATGATGATGAATATAATGAGGAGGTTGGTGTGTGTGTGTGTGTGTGTGTGTGTGTGTGCCTGCGTGTGTGTGTGCATGTGTGTGTGTTTTGAATCAGGCCAGTATTTGTGTTGGGGAGTCTGGGTCTTTGCTGACAGAGTGCAGGACCTGAGAGTGATTGGCCAAGCATAAACCACAGAGAGGAATGGAGAGAGGGAGGGAGGAAGGGAAAGAAAAATCCTTGTGAGTTGACCTTCTTTCACTTATAGAGAGAGAGAGAGGGATAAAGAGAGAGAGAGAGAGAGAGAAGGGGGAGGGAGGGTGGGGAGACAGAAACAGAGAGAGGGAGAGAAACAGAGAAGGATAGAGAGAAACAGAGAGGGATAGAGAGAAACAGAGAGATAGAGCGAGAGAGGGCGAGAGAGAGAGAAAGAGAGAGAGAAACAGAGATGGTAGAGAAACAGAGAGGGAAAGAGAGAGAGAAACAGAGAGGGAGAGCGACAGAGAGAGAGAGAAACTGGTGGTGGGCTTGTAAATTCTGAGATTAAACAGGAAGTTGCATGTCAAAGTTCATCACTGGACTGAAGGACACCCATACGCAAGGGGACATTCTGAATTGGGTAAAAATCCATCCTCTCCTCAACTCCTCCATCTTCCTTTCCTCTGTGACCTGGAAACCGATAAATGTTTTTTTTATTTCATTTATTGTTATTTCACCTTTATTTTATTTCTTTATTTCACCTTTATTTAACCAGGTAGGCTAGTTGAGAACAAGTTCTCATTTGCAACTGCGACCTGGCCAAGATAAAGCGTAGCAATTCGACACATACAACAACACAGAGTTACACATGGAATAAACAAACATACAGTCAATAATACAGTAGAACAAAATTATCTATAATGATTGTAGGTCGTTCTATCAGTCTATAATGACTGTAGGTCGTACTATCAGTCTATAATGATCTATAATGATTGTAGGTTGTACTATCAGTCTATAATGATTGATAATGATTGTAGGTTGTACTATCAGTCTATAATGATCTATAATGATTGTAGATTCTACTATCAGTCTATAATGATCTATAATGATTGTAGGTTGTACTATCAGTCTGTAATGATTGTAGGTTGTACTATCAGTCTATAATGATCTATAATGATTGTAGGTTGTACTATCAGTCTATAATGATCTGTAATGATTGTAGATTTTACTATCAGTCTATAATGATATATAATGATTGTAGGTTCTACTATCAGTCTATAATGATTGTAGATTCTACTATCAGTCTATAATGATATATAATGATTGTAGGTTCTACTATCAGTCTATAATGATTGTACATTTACATTTATATTTACGTCATTTAGCAGACGCTCTTATCCAGAGCGACTTACAAATTGGTGCATTCACCTTATGATATCCAGTGGAACAACCACTTTACAATAGTACATCTATATCTTTTTTTTTGTTGGGGGGGGGGGTTAGAAGGATTACTTTATCCTATCCCAGGTATCCCTTAAAGAGGTGGGGTTTCAGGTGTCTCCGGAAGGTGGTGATTGACTCCGCTGTCCTGGCGTCGTGAGGGAGCTTGTTCCACCATTGGGGTGCCAGAGCAGCGAACAGTTTTGACTGGGCTGAGCGGGAACTGTGCTTCCTCAGAGGTAGGGAGGCAAGCAGGCCAGAGGTGGATGAACGCAGTGCCTTTGTTTGGGTGTAGGGCCTGATCAGAGGCTGAAGGTACGGAGGTGCCGTTCCCCTCACAGCTCCGTAGGCAAGCACCATGGTCTTGTAGCAGATGCGAGCTTCAACTGGATGCCAGTGGAGTGTGCGGAGGAGCTGGGTGACGTGAGAGAACTTGGGAAGGTTGAACACCAGACGGGCTGCGGCGTTCTGGATGAGTTGTAGGGGTTTAATGGCACAGGCAGGGAGCCCAGCAAGTTGCATTATAGGTCGTTCTATCAGTCTATAATGATTGTAGGTCATACTATCAGTCTATAATGATCTATAATGATTTTAGGTCGTCTATCAGTCTATAATGATCTATAATGATTGTAGGTTGTACTATCAGTCTATAATGATCTATAATGATTGTAGGTCGTACTATCAGTATAATGATCTATAATGATTGTAGGTTGTACTATCAGTCTATAATGATCTATAATGATTGTAGGTTGTACTATCAGTCTATAATGATCTATAATGATTGTAGGTCGTACTATCAGTCTATAATGATCTATAATGATTGTAGGTTGTACTATCAGTCTAATGATCTATAATGATTGTAGGTTGTGCTATCAGTCTATAATGATCTATAATGATTGTAGGTCGTACTATCAGTCTATAATGATTGTAGGTTGTACTATCAGTCTATAATGATCTATAATGATTGTAGGTTGTGCTATCAGTCCATAATGATCTATAATGATTGTAGGTCATACTATCAGTCTATAATGATATTTAATGATTGTAGGTTCTGCTATCAGTCTATAATGATTGTAGGTCGTACTATCAGTCTATAATGATATATAATGATTGTAGGTCGTACTATCAGTCTATAATGATCTATAATGATTGTAGGTTCTACTATCAGTCTATAATGATCTATAATGATTGTAGGTTGTGCTATCAGTCTCGGCCCAGTTACAATGCCTTGACTCTTGGAGAACAGGCTGGATTTTAACCTATGATCCCCATTGTGATGTTACTGCACTGGGCCCACAAACTTAGCTCAGATTTTCAGTTCTGCTGACTGCAGATTTCCATGATTCTCTTTGTGTGTGCTATAGGCGGCCATTGTTTTCCGTTTCTATCTAATTGTCTTTATTCTCAGACACAATTAGACCATGCCAGTACATATACAGTACATACCTCCGGTCCTGTGTGCGCAGTCCGTGAGCCCTCTCACTAGGAGATGGAATCTTCCCTGTGGACTACCCAGTAGGTTCCCAGCTGTGCCAATTGGTGGAGAGGGAGATGAAAGCTGGTGGATGGGACCATCTGTAGGGATGACAGGATGTGTCATGTGAATAGCTTACACATTGACACACACACACACGCACACGCGTGCACGCACACACACACACACACACACACACACACACACACACACACACACACACACACACACACACACACACACACACACACAGTCAAACGCCCTGTAGTGGAATTATGTCTTTGAAAGAGAAAGCAGATGTTTGAGAGAGAGATGGAAGGACAACGAGAGAGAGAGAAAGGCAGTGTGCCAAATTCTTTAGAACGACGTTGGAGGTGGCTTATGGTAGAGAAATCAACATTCTCTGGAACAATTCTCTGGAAACAGCTCTGGTGGACATTGCTGCAGTCAGCATGCCAACTGCATACTCCCTCAAAACGTGAGACATCTGTGGCATTGTGTTGTGTGACAAAACGGCACATTTTAGAATTCCCTTTTATTGTCCCTAGCACAAGGTACACTTGTGTAATGATAATGCTGTTTAATCAGATTGTTGATATGCCACACCTGTCAAGTAGATGGATTATCTTGGCAAAGGAGAAATGCTCACCAGCAGGGATGAAAACAAAGTTGTGCAAAATATTTGAAAGGAATAAGCTTTTTGTGCGTATGAAACATTTCTGGGATCTTTTATTTCAGCTCATGAAACATGGGACCAGCACTTTACAGGTTGCGTTTCTATTAGTATTTTTGTTCAGTGTATTTAGCACATACCATTTAGTAAAAAGTATGCAGTATGCCTCGGCCACAACGCAGTAGCGGCTCCTGATTGGCTGAGTAGGAGGGGCGGGGCCAAGTGCAGATGGATTTTTACAAATTCAACAGACATGCATCTCATTAACCAGCCTGATAATATCTCATTTTCAATTCTATATATTTGTCTAAACTCTGAATAGAATATGAATGGAGTTATAGGCCTACTCAGGCTGGTTATAGGCAGACTATCACATTAGACCTATACCGTAGTAGACCATATAGCCCATCTATCCTATTTAAAAAGGAAACAGATAAATTGGTTCCATTTAAACATATTTCTTCATGAAATCAAAGTGCTGTAACATGTATAAATGAAATCAAATAGCCTAGTACACACATCACAACTTTTTAAATGTTCGAATCAAAAGGCTATTGCACAGGAAAGCGTGGACAGTCAGGTGCCTGGTAAATTCACAACTGCTGGACAGTAACATAATAAACCAAGACAATTCATATGTTCAAATCAAAAGACCTGATTAACATGACATCACTATCGCAGCCACATCCGAGTCCCCGGTGCCGACACATTCACAAATCAAAAAATGGTTTAGTATTTAGTTTAAAAGCTCTGACGAAGGCCAGAGCAAGAAACACTTTTCAATGAGAAACCAGAAATCCACTTTGGGTAAAAAAATAAAATAATGTTTACGACTTTAAAAGACCTTCAAACATGTAGCCTACGAGACTAATGCTAATTTTAAGGAGAACAAAAAACGACTTAGCCTACATTTAAACACCACCGCAGAAGCTTCGCTATTCTGCATGTTCCAAATGAAGTTGCCTAGTTTGGTAGTTTGGAGAACAAGGGCCTATCAACCACAGCCCACCTCTTCCAATGCATTGTAGAACAGGGTGAATCGAATTCTACTAGATGAAGAGCCGAAATCAGTAGAACATCCTGGCATTTAAACCATACTCGATTTTTGAAACGTCGCATACTGTTAAACATTGTATTTTCACATACTGAGAATGCGTCATATGTGATTGCGTTGTTTCCCGCTATTCATTGATTTTGGTAGCTCATCCCACATATCTAATTGATCAGCTGTTGTCAAAGCGGAAATTTATATGACATCTGTGCATTTAAAGTATACTTGATTTTTTTCACATACTCAAACGGCCTGCTATTTGGGATGCAAGTCTGGGTATTCGGACACGTCCAGTGTGTATAATGTATTCTCTTAGTGTGTGTGTGTGTGTGTGTGCGTGTGCATGTGCCTGCGTTGTAAGACAGAATGTATAATTTCTTCTCATAGTGTGTGTTCTTTCCTCAGTATGTTTTAGTGGGTAGAGCAGTTTTACTATTGCAGATAGATTGAAGCTTCCATCAATGTAATTGTCTGCATCATTTCCAATCCGAAATATATAATGTTTTGTAAATAAATATATAAACTGGGTGGTTCGAGCCATGAATGCTGATTGGCTGGCAGGCGTGGTATATCAGACCATATACCATGGGTATGACAAAACATTTATTTTTACTGCTCTAATTACTTTGGTAACCAGTTTACAATAGCAATAAGGCACCTCGGGGGTTTGTGGTATATGGCCAATATACCACAGCTAAGGGCTGTATCCAGGCACTCTGCGTTGAAGATAAGAACAGCCCTTAACCTGGTATATTGGCCATATACCACAACGCCTCGTGCCTTATTACGCAAATATACATACACACAGATATATATATATATATATATATATATATATATATCAGTATGTGTTCTTACTTATACGTTTATACGTTTGTCTAATCACATTTCATGTCATGTGACATCACGTCGTTTACCTTACCCCTGGTTAGCTGCATCAAAATCATTTGATTGCCGGCCAACAGTGTTCTAATGACAATTACTTTATTGGTGATATTTCTAACACTTGATTCTGATGAAGTGTTTTCCTCAACAGGGGCCTAGACTGGAGCAGAGAGAGGGAGAGAGAAATAGATCAATTAGAAGAGGCGAAAAGAGAGAAGGAGACAAAAAGAGAGAGAGAGTAACTTCTCTTTAACGCATCTGTATCCAATTAGTTTGTTAATCTGGAACGGACAAGGAGGAAGGAGGGGTGTGTGTCCATGTATGTGCGTCCATGTGGGTGTGTGTGCTACCAAAACAAACCACCAGCTGGGTCCATAGAACCTGATACGGGACCAGTGTTATGTTTGTAGAAACAGACAGCTTTCAGGAAGTGCATCTGCGTCACTCTGCGTAGTGGTAGCTCCTACCTAGGGAGACCCCTAGCTCTCTGATTGGCTCGTTAAGCCCCAGTTAGGGCGGTTGGGATGGCGTTCAAATCTAAACTGGGATCAAAATTCCCCTCCGGATGGTTGGAGTGGCGCAGCCCTCTGTAGGGACCTCAGGCCAGACCCATTACAGGGGAAGCGTTCTTATCAATACCCATAAAGTGTTGTCTTTACAACGTGGTGACTTTTAGTTAAACCATATCTGTCATCGCTGGAAGAACTGACTCCAAGATAGAACTGTTACCAAAAGCCATTATTAGCAAAAACAAAACTTTATCTTGTTAAAATATCATCAGACATATTAATGACTTTATAATTCAAATAAACAAAGCAGGTTATTATTTTAAGGAGTGTGCTTCCACAGATTTGGTCTGGTTCTGCCCATCATATTGTCCGTCTCTACATTAGTCATCGAGATTTTGGCCTGTAATCAAAAAGTGTCTCAGAGTAGGAGTGTTGATCTAAGACACAGTAAAACTCTGTTTAGAAATCAGTATAATATGTATTGTTCAGTTATAAAATGTGTCCGTGTTTGTTACAGATGTAGGATCTTCATTTTATTGTAGTGTATTCAAGGTTTAAAAAGGCTTCTAATGTTTAAAACCTGATTTGCCCTAATGAAAAATGTATCAACCCCTACTGAAATGTCCATCAGTTATAATCCACATAATAATCCACATTTCCGGTTGCTGCAGGATTATAATCCTGCTGTAGCAAACTGGCTCGAATTTAGATTAAGTTCAAAATGAAGTTCAAATCCCAGGTGAGGACATGTTGAATATGAATTACTGTATAAATGAACATGCACAATGTCATCATGTATGTCAACATGTGTCAGTTATTAAGTTGAGAACATTGTATGTTAGAAGCAGCGTGTGTGTAACAAGTTACACAGCCTTTTTTTAGGTAAAATGCCCACATTTCTAGTTGAATTAACATATGAGACAACTTGAGCAAACACATAACTTTAAGTTGACTGAATTTTTGCCTATGTCTTGTCAAGTTGGAGCCAAGTTTGGGCCAACGTTTTTTGTTTTGTTCAGGCAACACTTCGATCGATAAGTTAAAAATAAAGGCAAAACAGTTTCTTAATAATAATTAGTTGAAACAATTAGATTTAGTTTTACAGTGTAGTGCAATATATAGGGAATAGGGTGCCATTTGGGACTCGGCCGCTGTCTAACCCAATAGGGAACCAGATCAGGGGTCTCACAGTAAAGGGAAAATGTGGTGGTTATTCCTTATGTCGACTCCATTGTCTAAAATGTCCATGTGTTTTTGGGGCCGTGTTCACAAAGTGTCTCAGAGCATTTGAAATCATAATGAATAAGAGAGAGGGGGGGGGGACCTGATCCTGGATCAGCACTCTTACTTAGAGATGCTTTGTGAGTACAGGCCTGGTAATGTTAAATTACATTGTAGTTGATAGTGTTCATATCTCTTCCACAGGACCCCAGGTTCAATGCAGAGGTGGATCAGATCACAGGCTATAAGACGCAGAGTATCCTGTGTATGCCCATCAAGAACCACAGAGAAGAGGTAAGACACAATACAGTGGATACAAGATACAGTACTCAGCTACTCAGAACGAATTATAGAGAGCAGGTAAGACACCATAGACAAGTGAACACATTTCAGCTCTTCAACGCTAACATATAGAGGGGATTACAGACCATAGATATCTGCTGTCCTATCTGCTGTCCTCATAGGAGAACCCTTTTGGAACCCTTTTTTCTAAGAGTGTAGATTGTACCCATATTGAACAATTTCAAGATGCACATGGAGTTCTTTTCAGAGTTGACAATTGAGCAATTGAGGTCAAAGAGAAATAATTTAATCTAATTGGTTTTATTCTGTGTTCTGTTCTTTGTAGTTGTGCCTGCGTTTTGATGGATGCTTTCCCTGCTCTCTTCCCCCTCTCCTCTCTCTTCCCCTTCTCCTCTCTCTTCCCCCTCTCCTCTCTCGTCCCCTCCTCTCTCTTCCCCCTCTCTTCTTTCTTCCCCCTCTCCTCTCTCTTCCCCCTCTCCTCTCTCTTCCCCCTATCATCTCTCTTCCCCCTCTCCTTCCTCTTCCCCCTCTCCTCTCTCTTCCCCCTCTCCTCTCTCTTCCCCCTCTCCTCTCTCTTCTCCTTCTCCTCTCTCTTCTACCTCTCCTCTCTCTTCCCCTTCTCCTCTCTCTTCCCCCTCTCCTCTCTCGTCCCCTCCTCTCTCTTCCCCCTCTCCTCTTTCTTCCCCCTCTCCTCTCTCTTCCCCCTCTCCTCTCTCTTCCCCCTCTCCTCTCTCTTTCCCCCTCTCCTCTCTCTTCCCCCTATCATCTCTCTTCCCCCTCTCCTTCCTCTTCCCCCTCTCCTCTCTCTTTCCCCTCTCCTCTCTCATCTCTCTTCCCCCTCTCCTTCCTCTTCCCCCTGTCCTCTCTCTTCCCCCTCTCCTCTCTCTTCCCCCTCTCCTCTCTCTTCCCCCTCTCCTCTCTCTTTCCCCTCTCCTCTCTCTTCCCCCTCTCCTCTTTCTTCCCCCTCTCCTCTCTCTTCCCCCTCTCCTCTCTCTTCCCCCTCTCCTCTCTCTTTCCCCTCTCCTCTCTCTTCCCCCTATCATCTCTCTTCCCCCTCTCCTTCCTCTTCCCCCTCTCCTCTCTCTTCCCCCTCTCCTCTCTTTTTCCCCTCTCCTCTCTCTTCCCCCTCTCCTCTCTTTTTCCCCTCTCCTCTCTCTTCCCCCTCTCCTCTCTCTTTCCCCTCTCCTCTCTCTTTCCCCTCTCCTCTCTCATCTCTCTTCCCCCTCTCCTTCCTCTTCCCCCTGTCCTCTCTCTTTCCCCTCTCCTCTCTCTTCCCCCTCTCCTTCCTCTTCCCCCTCTCCTCTCTATTTCTCCTCTCTCTTCCCCTTCCCCTCTCTTTCGCCTCCCAGGTGGTAGGAGTGGCACAGGCGATCAACAAGAAGTGTGGAGAGAATGCGACTTTCACTGAGCAAGATGAAAAGGTACTGGGAGAAAGACACTGTACTCCTTGAAAAAAAGGTTCCTCATAGAACCAAAAAGGGTTATATGCTTGCTTCATAAATGGAACCTCTAAAAGTTCTATATAGAATCCTTTTATATGGTTCTTTGATCAGAACCCCAAGGGAACCCCAATGAACCAAAATTGGTTCCATATAGAACCCTGTATGGTGCCATGTATGAACTATGGCTGCTAATAATAAATTAGAATACATATTTTTGGCTAAGAATATTATATAATAAACAATTAAATAATGGACAAAAGAATGCCAGGCACACCGGTTTGTGTCAAGAATTGCAATGCTGCTGGGTTTTTCACACTCAACAGTTTCCTGGGTGTATCAAGAATGGTCCACCACCTAAAGGACATCCAGCCAACTTGGCACAACTGTGGGAAGCATTGGAGTCCAAGTCGTGCATTCTAAGAGCATCAAGTCCAAGTCGTGCATTCTAAGAACAAGTAAAGTCGAGTCGAGTTACAAGTTTTTTCAAGTCTTAAGTCAAGATTTGGCAGTGATTACAGCTGTGATTCTTTCTGGGTAAGTCTCTAAGAGCTTTGCACACCTGGATTGTACAATATTTGCACATTATTATTTGTCAAGTTGGTTGTTGATCATTGCTAGTCTTGCCATAGATTTTCAAGTTGATTGAAGTCAAAACTATAAAATGGCCACTCAGGAACATTTAATGTCGTCTTGGTAAGCAACTCCAGTGTATATTTGGCCTTGTGTTTTAGGTTATTGTGCTGCTAAACAGTGAATTTGTCTCCCAGTGTCTGTTGGAAGGCAGACTGAACAAGGTTTTCCTCTAGGATTTTGCCTGTGCTTTTATTTTTTTGCCACATTTTTAACAGTTTTACTTCAGTGCCTTATTACAAACAGGATGCATGTTTTGGAATATTTTTTATTCTGTACAAGCTTCCTTCTTTTCACTCTGTCATTTAGATGATCCATCCTCAGTTTTCTCCTATCACAGCCATTCAACTCTAACTGTTTTAAAGTCCCCATCGGCCTCATGGTGAAATCCCTGAGCGGTTTCCTTCCTTTCCAGCGACATAGTTAGGAAGGACGTCTGTATCTTTGTAGTGACTGGGTGTATTGATACACCATCCAGTGTAGTTAATAACTTCACCATGCTCAAAGGGATATTCAATGTTTTCTTTCCCCCATCTACCAATAGGTGCCCTTCTTTGCGAGGCATTAGAAAACCTCCCTGGTCTTTGTGGTTGAATGTGTGTTTGAAATTCACTGCTCGACTAAGGGACCTTCCAGACAATTGTATGTGTGGGGCACAGGTACGAGGTAGTCATAAAAAATCCTGTTAAACACTATTATTGCAAACAGAGTGAGTCCATGCAACATATTATGTAACTTGTTAAGCACATTTTTACTCCAAACTTATTTAGGCTTGCCATAACAAAAGGGTTGAATACTTATTGACTCAAGACATTTCAGCTTTTCATTTTTAATTAAATTCAGAAAACATAATTCCACTTTGACATTATGGGGTTATTCAGTAACAAGCCAGTAACAAAAAAATCGCAATTTAATCCATTTGATATTCAGCCTGTAATACAACAAAATGTGGAAAAGTCAGGGGTGTGAATACTTTCTGAAGAACCCCAAAGAACACTTTTTTTCTAAGAGTGTTCAATGCTCTCCTACCCTCATTATTTTCTCCCTTTCTCTATAAATGCAATACTCTGAATAAAGCTTATAGTGTAATTCCCCTGACAGGACTTCTCTGCCTACCTGGCCTTCTCCGGGATCGTCCTACACAACGCCCAGCTCTACGAGACGTCCCAGCTGGAAAACCGACGGAATCAGGTTTGTTGCCGTCTGTGGGTTTTTATTCTTTCAACGTGTGTGTGTGCATATGCCTAGGTGGGTGTCTGTGTGGGTGTGTTAGCATGCTTTCTTGTGAGTGTGTGTTCATGTTTTTGTGTTTGTGTATGAGTATGTGTGTGTTCATGTTTTTGTGTTTGTGTATGAGTATGTGTGTGTTCATGTTTTTGTGTTTGTGTATGAGTATGTGTGTGTTCATGTTTTTGTGTTTGTGTATGAGTATGTGTGTGTTCATGTTTTTGTGTTTGTGTATGAGTATGTGTGTGTTCATGTTTTTGTGTTTGTGTATGAGTATGTGTGTGTTCATGCTTTTGTGTTTGTGTATGAGTATGTGTGTGTTCATGTTTTGTGTTTGTGTATGAGTATGTGTGTGTTCATGTTTTTGTGTTTGTGTATGAGTATGTGTGTGTTCATGTTTTTGTGTTTGTGTATGAGTATGTGTGTGTTCATGTTTTTGTGTTTGTGTATGAGTATGTGTGTGTTCATGTTTTTGTGTTTGTGTATGAGTATGTGTGTGTTCATGTTTTTGTGTTTGTGTATGAGTATGTGTGTGTTCATGTTTTTGTGTTTGTGTATGAGTATGTGTGTGTTCATGTTTTTGTGTTTGTGTATGAGTATGTGTGTGTTCATGTTTTTGTGTTTGTGTATGAGTATGTGTGTGTTCATGTTTTTGTGTTTGTGTATGAGTATGTGTGTGTTCATGTTTTTGTGTTTGTGTATGAGTATGTGTGTGTTCATGTTTTTGTGTTTGTGTATGAGTATGTGTGTGTTCATGTTTTTGTGTTTGTGTATGAGTATGTGTGTGTTCATGTTTTGTGTTTGTGTATGAGTATGTGTGTGTTCATGTTTTTGTGTTTGTGTATGAGTATGTGTGTGTTCATGTTTTTGTGTTTGTGTATGAGTATGTGTGTGTTCATGTTTTTGTGTTTGTGTATGAGTATGTGTGTGTTCATGTTTTTGTGTTGTGTATGAGTATGTGTGTGTTCATGTTTTTGTGTTTGTGTATGAGTATGTGTGTGTTCATGTTTTGTGTTTGTGTATGAGTATGTGTGTGTTCATGTTTTTGTGTTTGTGTATGAGTATGTGTGTGTTCATGTTTTTGTGTTTGTGTATGAGTATGTGTGTGTTCATGTTTTTGTGTTTGTGTATGAGTATGTGTGTGTTCATGTTTTTGTGTTTGTGTATGAGTATGTGTTGTGTTTGTGTTTGTGTTTGTGTATGAGTATGTGTGTGTTCATGTTTTTGTGTTTGTGTATGAGTATGTGTGTGTTCATGTTTTTGTGTTTGTGTATGAGTATGTGTGTGTTCATGCTTTTGTGTTTGTGTATGAGTATGTGTGTGTTCATGTTTTTGTGTTTGTGTATGAGTATGTGTGTGTTCATGTTTTTGTGTTTGTGTATGAGTATGTGTGTGTTCATGTTTTTGTGTTTGTGTATGAGTATGTGTGTGTTCATGTTTTTGTGTTTGTGTATGAGTATGTGTGTGTTCATGTTTTTGTGTTTGTGTATGAGTATGTGTGTGTTCATGTTTTTGTGTTTGTGTATGAGTATGTGTGTGTTCATGTTTTTGTGTTTGTGTATGAGTATGTGTGTGTTCATGTTTTTGTGTTTGTGTATGAGTATGTGTGTGTTCATGTTTTTGTGTTTGTGTATGAGTATGTGTGTGTTCATGCGGTCATGTTTCTGCACTGTACAAGTTGTTTCAAATCCTTATTATTAAGTAACTGTTTCCACAGCCTTTTTTGGGGGGCTGTGGAACCAGTTACTTAATAATAATTAGTTGAAACAGCTAGACTTTTTATTTTTTACAGTGTGTGTGTTTTCATGGTTTACTGTGCCTGCCTCCCCCAGGTGCTTTTGGACCTGGCCAGTCTGATCTTGGAAGAGCAGCAGTCCCTCGAGGTGTTACTGAGGAAGATAGCAGGCACCATTCTCTCCTTTATGCAGGCCCAGGGCTGCACTGTCTTCATAGCTGACGGAGACGTTATGGTGAGTTCACACATGCACACGCACACACACACACTCATGCACGCACGCACGCAAGCACACACACACTCATGCACGCATGCACACGCAGTCCATCTTGACAGTCTCATGGTGAGAGGACAAAGAAAAGACAGGAAAAATGACAGGGAATGAGAAAAGAAAAGAGAACATGACAGGGACTGAGAAAAGAGAATATGACAGGGACTGAGAAAAGAGAATATGACAGGGACTGAGAAAAGAGAATATGACAGGGACTGAGAAAAGAGAATATGACAGGGACTGAGAAAAGAGAATACGACAGGGACTGAGAAAAGAGAATATGACAGGGACTGAGAAAAGAGAACATGACAGGGACTGAGAAAAGAGAATATGACAGGGACTGAGAAAAGAGAACATGACAGGGACTGAGAAAAGAGAATACGACAGGGACTGAGAAAAGAGAACATGACAGGGACTGAGAAAAGAGAATACGACAGGGACTGAGAAAAGAAAAGAGAATATGACAGGGACTGAGAGAAGAGAACATGACAGGGACTGAGAAAAGAAAAGAGAATATGACAGGGATTGGATGGACAGTGAGGCACATTGTGAATAGACTTTCCTCAGTGAGAAGAGAAAATGCAGGAATCCCACACTATTCTATACATAGAACCACAATGAGTATTACTGTATACCTCTTGTGTATTTCCAGCCGTGAATACCTTTGATTCTTTCTATTCAGTCAGCACGTAGACACTCAGCAATCTGCAACACTATTGGTATGAATGATGATTAATAAAAGCAAGAGTTGTAAATAATTAGATAGTACCAATCTTTCCAATTCATTTCAGATCGAGCTCCATTGGATTTCACTTAGGCCCACTCTTAGGAAAAAAGGTGCTATCTATAACCTAAAAGGGTTATTTGGCTGTCCCCATAGGAACACCCTTTTTGGATCCAGGTAGAACCCTTTTGGTTCCAGGTAGATCCCTTTCAACAGAGCTTCCTACACGGAACCCAAAAAGGTTCTACCTGGAACCAAAAAAGGGTTCTACCTGGAATCAAAACGGGTGTTCCTATGGGGATAGCCGAATAACCCTTTTGGAACCCTTTTTTCTAAGGATGGTATGGAATCTTCAATACAGATTTTGGACTGAACTCGAACACCTTTGTAGGACAATATAACAGATGTATATTTTGAGTTGAATTGTCCCTGACACCATCCAATGAGAGCCTCTCAGCATTTATTAGTTGAGCACTGAGCCATTGTAATAGAGAAAAATGAATAGCTAGCTGTATTGCAGAGATGGGACCAAGTCCCGATTATTTTAGTCACAAGCAAGTCTCAAGTCACAAGGTTCGAGTCTCAAGTCGAGTCCCAAGTAGAACGGGTTGAGTCTCGAGTCAAGTCAAAGTCATGCATTCTAAGAGCATCAAGTCAAAGTCAGGCATTCTAAGAGCATTACGTCCAAGTCGTGCATTCTAAGAGCATTACGTCCAAGTCGTGCATTCTAAGAGCATTACGTCCAAGTCGTGCATTCTAAGAGCATTACGTCCAAGTCGTGCATTCTAAGAGCATTACGTCCAAGTCGTGCATTCTAAGAGCATTACGTCCAAGTCGTGCATTCTAAGAGCATTTCGTCCAAGTCGTGCATTCTAAGAGCATTACGTCCAAGTCGTGCATTCTAAGAGCATCAAGTCAAAGTCATGCATTCTAAGAGCATTACGTCCAAGTCATGCATTCTAAGAGCATTACGTCCAAGTCGTGCATTCTAAGAGCATTATGTCCAAGTCGTGCATTCTAAGAGCATTACGTCCAAGTCGTGCATTCTAAGAGCATTACGTCCAAGTCGTGCATTCTAAGAGCATTTCGTCCAAGTCGTGCATTCTAAGAGCATTACGTCCAAGTCGTGCATTCTAAGAGCATCAAGTCCAAGTCGTGCATTCTAAGAGCATTACGTCCAAGTCGGGCATTCTAAGAGCATCAAGTCCAAGTCGTGCATTCTAAGAGCATCAAGTCCAAGTCGTGCATTCTAAGAGCATTACGTCCAAGTCGTGCATTCTTAGAGCATCAAGTCCAAGTCGTGCATTCTAAGAGCATTTCGTCCAAGTCGTGCATTCTAAGAGCATCAAGTCCAAGTCGTGCATTCTAAGAGCATCAAGTCCAAGTCGTGCATTCTAAGAGCATCAAGTCCAAGTCGTGCATTCTAAGAGCATTTCGTCCAAGTCGTGCATTCTAAGAGCATCAAGTCCAAGTCGTGCATTCTAAGAGCATCAAGTCCAAGTCGTGCATTCTAAGAGCATCAAGTCCAAGTCGGGCATTCTAAGAGCATCAAGTCCAAGTCGTGCATTCTAAGAGCATCAAGTCCAAGTCGTGCATTCTAAGAGCATTACGTCCAAGTCGTGCATTCTAAGAGCATTATGTCCAAGTCGTGCATTCTAAGAGCATTACGTCCAAGTCGTGCATTCTAAGAGCATTATGTCCAAGTCGTGCATTCTAAGAGCATTACGTCCAAGTCGTGCATTCTTAGAGCATCAAGTCCAAGTCGTGCATTCTAAGAGCATCAAGTCCAAGTCGTGCATTCTAAGAGCGTCAAGTCGAGTCTTACATTTTTTCAAGTCAAGCCTCAAGTCAAGTAAAGAAAATCTATTCATGAAATTACTTGTTCAACTTCAAATCTATATGACATTCAAATGAGTCACTTATAATTGATCTTTAGATGTTTTTTCATGTCTGTGAAGTCAGATTTTTTTAAAGTACATTTTAATCTGCAGTCCAAGTACAAAGCCTGAACAAATACAGATGGACCAATCAGAACACGTCTCCCTCCAAGTATGGTCTAGGCTAGTCTAGCCAGCAATAATGGCACTCAAGCTAAAAAACAACACTCAGAAATCTTAAAGTACATTATGTTGTCACATCGCTGTTCAATGATGACAGTAATTCGTCTGAGGATCATAATACATGTGTTAAAGTATTTGATGATGTGTTCTGACTCTATCTTAGTAAAATAGTGTTATTCTATCATAGAGGTATTCAAATAGCTACAGTCTTCTTAAAAACTCAACATGTCTAATTCAGTAGTGTCAGACAGAACCTTATAAGGTTCATAAGGTTCATAAGGGTCATAAGGTTCATAAGGTTCCCTCCCCCCTGTACTTTAAGCGCCTTTAAAGTGAGGACTTTAATGGGTTATGAAAGAAGAATTCACTACAAAACAGTTCTGAGATCTGGGATGTGAAGACTTTGATGCTCGATATCTCAGAACTATGCTTTGCGCAGATAGAACCTTCTGGCCCCAAGGTCACAAAATCTTTGTCTATTTATTGAGGCTACCAGACAGCCCTTTTCATTATTTTGTCTACAACACATTTTATAATAAATTCCTGAATGCAAGCTTCATAAGTACATTTTGACATACCAAAAGACCAGTAGGTCTATGCTAGTAATTGTTGCTTGATGCCTCATTGCTGATGAGCTTGCAAAGTAAACAGTTCATATTCTGGTTCACCAATTTTTTTGGAGCTGCATATTTATTGATGGGAATCTTCTCTCCCTACAATTTGACATTTGCACTACACCCAGTCCTATACTATAGCTGTAGGGTTCACCAAATCAGCAATCTGTTCGTTAGCTCAGTGGTTCTCAACATGTTCTCAACAAAAAGGAGTGATTCAAATCTTGCAACCCCCTGTGCATGCACATGTACACACACAGGGCAAACACATGCACGCACACAAGGCAAACACATGTACACACACAAGGCAAACACATGCACGCACACAAGGCAAACACATGCACGCACACAAGGCAAACACATGCACGCACACAGGGCAAACACATGCACATACACACAAGGCAAACACATGCACGCACACAGGGCAAACACATGCACACACACAGGGCAAACACATGTGCGCAATCACTGCGCAAATGTAGCCTGTCATTACAGCCATAAACGGTGATTAATTTTCAAAACACAAGATATAGAAATGAACTACGTTTTACACCTGCATTTTGAGCTAAAAGTCATTCATGTTAGCAGTCAATATCAACTAGGGATATCATGTCACATTGTCAAGCAGGATCATACGGCCAACCTGTATGTGGAGTTTGCAGGATCGGATGGAAAGCATGATCTGTCTGTAGCCTTCTTCTTCCTAACAAATATCGGCATTTATTCGCCTGAATATTTTACATCTTCATCCCATAAGTATTGAAGGTAGTGCGATGTTACAGCTTTAGACATATAGCCAGTACCACCACTGAGGTATATAATTGTAACCCTCCCAAACTACACCTATGTGAAATATGAAAATGATAAATGAAATCACCGGCTAGACTAATGTTCTGGCAAAGATGCGACCATAGCAGATTGCTAAACTGTTGTTTATATGGATAATATTAACTAGGTAGGCTACTCGGTTTTTGCCAGGAGAAAATTCAACAAAGCACTTTCTAGTCAGTAATCTGGATGTGAGGCCGCATTTGCGTGCCAATGCTGATGATTGGTCATTGGTCAACAGTCAAGATTAGCAATTGTTTTGGTTCTGAAGCACAGACCTAATGGTTTTTAAACAATCATTTTATTTTTTGTATGAAAGTGGTCCGATGAAGCTGATGTAAGCGACAGGACTGTTTCTCTTGCACAGACTGGAATATGTTCCGGGATTCCTCCCATAACCATCAGTCACCGGCTTCATTAATAAGTGAATTGATGATGTCATCCCCACAGTGACCGTACGTACATATCCCAACCAGAAGCCATGGATTACAGGCAATATCTGCACTGAAATAAAGGCTAGAGCTGCCGCTTTCAAGGACCTGGACAGTAATCCATCCGCTTACAAGAAATCCCGCTATGACCTCCGATGAGCCATCAAACAGTGAAAATGTCACTACAGGATGAAGATAGAATCCTAACACGCCAGCTCTGGTGCTCGACGGATGAGGCTGGGCTTGCAAACTATCACAGATTACAAAAGGAAACCCAGACGTGAGCTGCCCAGTGACGCGAGCCTACCAGACGAGCCAAATTCCTTCTATGATGACTTCAAGACAAGAAACACTAAACCATGCATTAGAGCACCAGCTGTTCTGGATGACTGTGTGATCTAGCTCGCCGTAGCCAATGTGAGTAAGACTTTCAAACAGGTTAACATTCCATCAGACGGATTACCAGGATGCGTATTCAGAGCATGCGCTGACCAGCTTGCAAGTGTCTTCACTGACATTTTAAACCACATTACATTTTTGGTCCACACTCACCAACACAGTTGTGAAGAAGGCACGACAATGCCTCTTTCTCCTCAGGAGACTGAAATGACTTGGCATGGACCCTCAGATCTTCAAAAAATTCTACAGCTGCACGACTGAGAGCATCTTGACTGGCTGCATCACCGCCTGGTATGGCAACTGCTTGGCGTCCGACCGCAAGGCGCTACGGAGGGTAGGGTGTACGGCCCAGTACATCATTGGGGCCGAGCTCCCTGCCATCCAGGACCTCTATACCAAGCTGTGTCAGAGGAAGGCCCTAAACATTGTCAAGGACTCCACCCACCCAAGTCATAGGCTGTTCTCTCTGCTACCGCATTGCAAGCGGTACCGATGCACCAAGTCTGGAACCAACAAGACCCTGAACAGCTTCTCCCCCCAAGCCATAAGACTGCTAAATAGTTAGTCCAGGTTAACTATGGAACTATTTGCATTGACCCTTATTGCGCTAACTCTTTTGACTCATCCCATACGCTGATGCTACTGTTTATTATCTATCTTCTTGTCTGGTCACTTAATCCCTACCTACTGTGTATTCGGAATGTATTCAGACCCCTTGACTTTTTCCACATTTTGTTACGTTACAGTCTTATTCTAACTTGGATTAAATAGTCTTCCCCCCCTCATCAATCTACACACAATACCCCATAATGACAAAGCAAAAACAGTGACATTACTTTTGCAAATGTATAAAAAATAAAAAGCAGAAATATCACAATTACATACGTATTCAGACCCTTTACTCAGTACTTGGTTGAAGCACATTTGGCAGCAATTACAACCTTGAGTCTTCTTGGGTATGATGCTACAAGCTTGGCACACCTGTATTTGGGGAGTTTTTCCCATTCTTCTCTGCAGATCCTCTCAAACTCTGCCAGATTGGATGGGGAGCGTTGCTGCACAGCTATTTTCAGGTCTCTCCAGAGAGATTCGATTGGGTTCAAGTCTGGGCTCTGGCTGGGCCACTCAAGGACATTCAGAGACTTGTTCCGAAGCCACTCCTGCGTTGTCTTGGCTGTGTGCTTAGGGTCATTGTCATCAAGGATCTCTTTATACTTTGCTCCGTTCATCTTTCCCTCGATCCTGACTAGTCTCCCAGTCCCTGCTGCTGAAAAATATCCCCACAGCATGATGCTTCCATCACCATGCTTCACCGTAGGGATGGTGCCAGGTTTCCTCCAGACGTGACACTTTGCATTCAGGCCAAAGAGTTCAATCTTGGTTTCATCAGACCAGAGAATCTTCTTTCTCATGGTCTGAGAGTCCTTTAGGTGCCCTTTGGCAAACTCCAAGAGGGCTGTCATGTGCTTTTTACTGAGGAGTGGCTTCCATCTGGCCACTCTACCATAAAGGCCTGATTGGTCAAGTGCTGCAGAGATGTTTGTCCTTCTGGAAGGTTCTCCCATCTCCGCGGAGGTACTCTGGAGCTCTGTCAGAGTGACCATTGGGTTCTTGGTCACCTCCCTGACCAAGGCCCTTCTCCCTCGATTGCTCAGGTGTTTCTGTTTTTTTAATTTATAATACATTTGCAAACATTTCTAAAAACCTGTTTTCGCTTTATCCTTATGTGGTATTGTTTGTGGATTGATGATGAAAAAAAATAAATCCATGTTAGAATAAGGCTGTAACGTAACAAAATATGGAAAAAGTCAAGGGGTCTGAATACTTTCCGAATGCACTGTATTTGTACATACAGTATATATCTGAATGTACATACAGTACATATCTTAATGTACTTACAGTATATATCTGAATGTACATACAGTATATATCTGAATGTACATACAGTTTATATCTGAATGTACATACAGTATATATCTGTATACACAATTACTGATGTATTTATTCCTTGTGTTATTTTTCTACACTTCTATAAATTGTAATTTCTACTTTTATCTACGGCGAGGAGTGTGATGTATTGCAGTGAGTAAGGAGAGGAGAACACTAGACGCTAAGACCAGACATCTCCATTATGTTCTCTGGTGTTGTGTTGTAGACGTCTCTGTGAGGGAGAAAAGGATGGAGCTGACTAGAGAGAGCTGAAAGCTTTTCTGTACAAGGATGCAATTTGGATTGAAAGTTGTTTTCCCCAAAATGAGTCACCTTCACAATCAGGAGAGGAGAAAGGGCCTCTTCTAATGCCACTGAAGTAAGAGTGGTACTCTGGTCAAAGGGAATCAATCACGATCCACCCCCTGTGTCTGTCTGTCTGTCTGTCTGTCTGTCTGTCTGTCTGTCTGTCTGTCTGTCTGTCTGTCTGTCTGTCTGTCTGTCTGTCTGTCTGTCTGTCTGTCTGTCTGTCTGTCTGTCTGTCTGTCTGTCTGTCTGTCTGTCTGTCTGTCTGTCTGTCCGTGCGCTCATGCGCTCGTGCATTTGTGTGCGCGCATGCATACAAATGTGTGTGTAGGTGTGTGTACTTGTCCTGCAGACATGTGTTTGGGTGCGTATGTGTCAGTAAGACAAACATCTCCACAGCACACTGTGGCCAAAACTCGACCTCCATCATATTTACCAAGCAGAAAGCATCTAAACCATCCATGTTCCACAGTAGTTAGTAACAGACCCACACTTTATTACCGTTCCAGTAACATCTCACAGACAGTTGTTGTAGATAACTGAGGAAGATATGAGTCTGTGGTTAAAACATCTTTGGCACAAACAGGGAGCCGTCCAGGTGACTGTGTGTGTGTATGTTTCTCATTGCCAGGCCAGCTGTTTCTCTCTCTCCAGCAGCATACAACCCTGCATCTGACTGCTGGCTTGCTTCTGAAGCTAAGCAGGGTTGGTCCTGGTCAGTCCCTGGATGGGAGACCAGATGTTGCTGGAAGTGGTGTTGGATGTCCAGTAGGAGGCACCCTTTCCTCTGGCCTAAAAAATATCCCAAATTCCCCAGGGCAGTGATTGGGGACATTGCCCTGTGTAGGGTTTCATCTTTTGGATGGGATGTTAAACGGGTGTCCTGACTCTCTGTGGTCACTAAAGATCCCATGGCACATTGTAAGAGTAGGGGTGTTAATCCTGGTGTCCTGGCTAAATTCCTGATCTGGCCCTCATACCATCATGGTCAACTAATCATCCCCAGCTTACAATTGGCTCATTCTTCTCCCCTGTATCTAGTCCCCAGGTTGTTGCTGTTAATGAGAATGTGTTCTCAGTCAACTTACCTGGTAAAATAAGGTTTCAATAAAAACTTGATCTGAAATACCTGACTAACAGGTCCATCAATCTAACTTTAACATAATCATCAGAACTATGTATATGTTGAAATTGGATTGAAAATTACACATTTTCATCCTATATACATTATATTGGGTGGTTGGAATTATGTTTATTAATTAGACATTTGATTTGACCTTGTTTCAATGTTGATAGTAAAATGGTGTCATGAATCAACGTAATTGTTTCAACGTCATACCATCAACCTAAATAAAGAGCTGTATTGAAATAAAATGTGCATCCCAAGCTGCATTCTCAGAGTATGTACAGACCAGCTGACTGGAGTGTTTACGGACATATTCAATCTCTCCCTATCCCAGTCTGTTGTCCCCACTTGCTTCAAGATGTCCACCATTGTTCTTGTACCCAAGAAAGCAAAGGTAACTGAAGGAAATAACCATCGCCCCATAGCACTCACTTCTGTCATCATGACGTGCTTTTTTAAGTCTAGTTAAGGATCATATCATCTCCACCTTAAATGACACCTTAGACCACAGGAGTTGGTGGCACCTTAATTGGGGAGGACGGGCTTGTGGTAATGGCTGAGGCGGAATGTGTGGAATGATATCAAATACTTCATGGTTTCCATGTGTTTGATACCACTCTATTTACTCCATTCCAGCAATAATTATGAGCCGCTCTCCTCTTAGCAGCCTCCACTGACCTAGACCCACTACAATTCACATATCGCCCCAACAGATCCATGGACGACGCAATCACCATTGCACTGCACACTGCCCTATTCCACCTCGACTAGAGAAATACCTACGCTATATAAACAAAATTATGTGGACAACCCTTCAAATGAGTGGATTCGACTATTTCAGCAACACCCATTGCTGACAGGTGTATAAAATCAAGCACACAGCTATGCAATCTCCATAGACAAATTGTCACGACTTCCGCCGAAGTCGGTCCCTCTCCTTGTTCGGGCGGTATTCGGCGGTCGACGTCACCGACCTTCTAGCCATCGCTGATCCATTTTTCATTTTCCATTGGTTTTGTCTTGTCTTCCTTCACACCTGGTTCCAATCCCATTCATTACATGTTGTGTATTTAACCGTCTGTTTCCCCTCATGTCCATGTCGGTGATTGTTTGTTGTATGTATTGGTGTAAGTTATGTTCTGGTGTGCGACGGGTTTTGCACCCTCTTATTTTATTTTGTATATTTGGTTTTTCGGAGTTTTGTATATTCATTAAACTGCTCCGTTTAATCCAAGTTCACTCTCCTGCGCCTGACTTCCCTGCCACCAGCACGCACCCATTACACAAACATTGGTTGTAGAATGGCTTTACTGAAGAGCTCAGTGACTTTCAACGTGGCACCGTCATAGGATACCACCTTTCCAACAAGTCAGTTCGTCAAGTTTCTGCCGTGCTAGAGCTGCCCCCGGTCAACTTTAAGTGTTGTTATTGTGAAGTGGAAACGTCTAGGAGCAACAACGGCTCAGCTGTGAAGTGGTTGGCCACACAAGCTCACAGAACGGGACCGCCGAGTTCTGAAGTGCATAGCGTGTAAAAATAGTCTGTCCTCGGTTGCAACTCTCACTACCAAGTTCCAAACTGCCTCTGGAAGCAACATCAGCACAAGAACTGCTTGTCGGGAGCTTCATGAAATGGGTTTCAATGGCCCGAGCAGCCGCACACAAGGCTAAGAGTTTAGATGTGATGTGGAAGTTTATATAGAAGTTTAGATGTAGTTATCATTAGTCCTATAAATAGGATGTCAAACTCATGATATTAATAATACACTTTTACCTTTGGAATATTATATATTATAAACATGAACGCACGTTTGCTCACGCACGCATGCACACACACACACACACACACACACACACACACACACACACTCCCACTCCCCTTTCACACATACAATCCCCCCACAGCCTCAAAATGTAAATTTCTACTTTTATCTACGGCGAGGAGTGTGATGTATTGCAGTGAGTAAGGAGAGGAGAACACTAGACGCTAAGACCAGATATCTCCATTAAGTTCTCTGGTGTTGTGTTGTAGACGTCTCTGTGAGGGAGAAAAGGATGGAGCTGACTAGAGAGAGCTGAAAGCTTTTCTGTACAAGGATGCAATTTGGATTGAAAGTTGTTTTCCCCAAAATGAGTCACCTTCACAATCAGGAGAGGAGAAAGGGCCTCTTCTAATGCCACTGAAGTAAGAGTGGTACTCTGGTCAAAGGGAATCAATCACGATCCACCCCCTGTGTCTGTCTGTCTGTCTGTCTGTCTGTCTGTCTGTCTGTCTGTCTGTCTGTCTGTCTGTCTGTCTGTCTGTCTGTCTGTCTGTCTGTCTCTCTCTGTCTCTGTCTCTGTCTCTGTCTCTGTCTCTGTCTCTGTGTCTTTGCATTTGTGTGCGCGCATGCATACGCATGCATGTGTGCGTGCATGTGTGTGTAGGTGTGTGTACTTGTCCTGCAGACATGTGTTTGGGTGCGTATGTGTCAGTAAGACAAACATCTCCACAGCACACTGTGGCCAAGACTCGACCTCCATCATATTTACCAAGCAGAAAGCATCTAAACCATCCATGTTCCACAGTAGTTAGTAACAGACCCACACTTTATTACCGTTCCAGTAACATCTCACAGACAGTTGTTGTAGATAACTGAGGAAGTTATGAGTCTGTGGTTAACAACAGACATATTTCCTAAGTCCATGTGTTTTGGCTGAAGTGCTGATGTCCAACATCAGTAAATATGAATAGCATAGACAGCGTGTCCTCCATCAGATGTTATGTGGTTGTTGGAGGGTTACCTTATCTGATTAAGTTGAGCTAGGGCATTAACCCAAGTGGTAAAGCTTATTGTTGGTCAAAGATTAGAGCTTTGGCCATAGGGGTTGTTTTATCACTGTAGCTTAATTAGTACTGCGGCAACTGGCCTCGGCTCAAATAGGGAGCCATCCAGGTGACTGTGTGTGTGTGTGTTTCTCGTTGCCAGGCCAGCTGGTTCTTCTCTCTCTCTCTAGCTCTCTTTCTCTCTCTCGCACTCGCTCGCTCGCTGTCTTTCTCTCGCTTTCTCTCTCTCTCTATGTATATATATATATATATATATATATATATATATATACTACCGTTCAAAAGTTCACTGTGCTTAGAAATGTCCTTGTTTTTGAAAGAAAAGCACATTTTTTGTCCATTAAAATAACATCAAATTGATCAGAAATACAGTGTAGACATTGTTAATTTTGTAAATGACTATTGTAGCTGGAAACGGCTGATTTTTTATGGAATATCTACGTAGGCGTACAGAGGCCCATTATCAACAACCATCACTCCTGTGTTCCAATGGCACGTTGTGTTAGCTAATCCAAGTTTATCATTTTAAAAGGCTAATTGATCATTAGAAAACCCTTTTGCAGTTATGTTATACACAGTTGAAAACTTTTGTGCTGATTAAAGAAGCAATAAAACTGGCCTTCCTTTAGACTAGTTGAGTGTCTGGAGCATCAGCATTTGTGGGTTCGATTACAGGCTCAAAATCGGCAGAAACAAAGACCTTTCTTCTGAAACTCGTCAGTCTATTCTCGTACACTGCTGTGTCCTTCTCCCTTCACAGAACAGCACAAACTGGCTCTAACCAGAATAGACAGAGGAGTGGGAGGCCCCGGTGCACAGCTGAACAAGAGGACAAGTACATTAGAATGTCTAGTTTGAGAAACAGACGCCTCACAAGTCCTCAATTGGCAGCTTCATTAAATAGTACCCGCAAAACACCAGTCTCAACGTCAACAGTGAAGAGGCGACCCCGGGATGCTGGCCTTCTAGGCAGAGTTGCAAAGAAAAAGCCATATCTCAGACTGGCCAATAAAAAGAAAAGATTAAGATCGACAGAGGAACACAGACACTGGACAGAGGAACTCTGCCTAGAAGGCCAGCATCCCGTAGTCGCCTTTTCACTGTTGACGTTGAGACTGGTGTTTTGCGGGTATACAGTGTCTCTACGGTGAAAATAATCTATAGATTAGTTTAGAAAAATTCATGGAAACTGCATTCATTCGTTCTTAGTATAAATTACAAGTCTTACTTTAAGCTAGTGCTGTGTTTGCTGACTGAGGTAGGGTTAGAGAGAGGGAGTGGGAGATAGAGAGAGGGAGTGGGAGAGAGAGAGAGGGAGTGGGAGAGAGAGATACATTGTCTCTATCTGTATGACAAGAACATATGCTTCTCTCAATGTAAACGTCTGCACTAACTCAACTAAGCCATATAACTCTACCGACATGTACATATTACCTCAATTACCTCGACACCGGTGCCCCCGCACATTGACTCTGTACCGGCACCCCCTGTATATAGCCTGCACATTGACTCTGTACCGGTACCCCCTGTATATAGCCTGCACATTGACTCTGTACCGGCACCCCCTGTATATAGCCTCCACATTGACTCTGTACCGGCACCCCCTGTATATAGCCTCCACATTGACTCTGTACCGGTACCCCCTGTATATAGCCCCGCTATTGTTATTACTGTTGCTCTTTAATTATTTGTAATTCTTATCTCTTACTTTTTTGGGGGTAATTTCTTAAAACTGCATTGTTGGTTAAGGGCTTGTAAGTAAGCATTTCACTTTAAGGTCTACACCTGTTGTATTCGGTGCATGTGACAAATAACATTAGATTTGATGTTCCTCTGTTTGTAAACTCCCTCTACAAGCTAAGTCCAGTAAATGACAAAGCTAGCGTTAAACAAGCCTCTGAATCATTTGTCAAGTTAGAGCTATGAAATCTTGTTAACTGAATTAACAGGGATGCTTCTGTTCCTTTCTGTGACTTGTCTAGGGACGTTGTACACATTATCCACTGAGCCGTAAAAGTGGCGACGGGATATCTGATAGACTCTGACATTTGGTTCGCCGACGGGAAGTCAGCATGCTCTCCTGCCGTTAAAACTCTCATCACATTGTTGTTTTGGGTCAGACGCTGACTTGAATCCAACAGAGAGGTGTATCAGATGTGATATAACCAACCAGGCCAGACAAGGCGACTGGGATTCGTTTAGCTAAACATGGACCTTTATAAACAAACTAGATTAGTTATTACACTAAACAATTACAGGCATGGCATGTCTCGTTAAAAGTCCCTTGTGCTGCTGCTATAAAATCCAGCCAAACACCACTGACATAGGTGGATGTATATACCCCTACAAAACTTTAAAAAAGTAAACCCTTTGGGATTTAATGTAAACTTTCCCTGACAGGCTAAAGCTTGACAGAGATATTCTGTATGTTTAACATGAGACCCATTCAGATTAAACTCAGATTGAGTTGTATGACACTCTGTGATAAAAAGTGAGGTAGATTATTTATTTGTTTACATTTTTGAACACAACTTCCCCCGCTCTCATGTAGTTGACTTACTCAGGATCAGAACATCCTGCCTCACCCTCTCGGCTCTTAAAAATGGAAAAAGGATACTTTGTGAGAGGGAGAGCGCAGGTTGAAAACAAGTCCCTATAAGGGGGTAACCGTGAGTCAGGGACTGCTGAAATAAACTCAGCTTCTGGCCAGGCCTGAAATATATAAACTTCCCTCTCTCCGTTGGGAGTGGGGAGAGAGAGGGTTGTACGGATGGTGGTGCCTCAGTTATTACCAGTAGGTCTCAGTGGTTCATAGGGTTGCAAAGGGCCGGAAAACTTTTCGGTAAATTTCCAGATTTATTTCAGAAATTTTCCATGGGAAGTTAAGCCTGGTAGTTTTGGGAATTTTGCTTAAATTCATCAAAAAAGTAAGATTATAACAGTGAACCTTTTTTGTGGTATACACATAAAGCAATTCTAGGTCTCGTGGCATATTTTGGTTAAATTATCCCCAATTCAATGGAATTGTAACCCTCTGCATGCACAGTGCATTCTTCCATCACATGTACAGTTGATTCTCAAGATCTTGCACACTAATGAGATGCTATTGAGTCCACACTACTACACTGTCTGAGCCAAGGACTACATGCTTTCTGGTAAGTTTTGATTACAATACTGGATGGGGTGAATATATTTTATATGACATGATTTTTTGTTAACTAGTAAATAGTAGCCGACAGCAAAGTGTGTTTAAATCAGTTCTAACTTAACAATTTCTGCTAGTTAGTTTTTGCTACATTGTTGGTTTTAGCTTGCTTGAGCCTGCTAACTGAGGAGTGTTTCTGTTTCCATAAAGGTTTCATTTTAAAACATTTATCTTATAAAGGGGTTGTTTAATCTATCTGTTTAACTATTTATATGTACATGGAATTGTGTTTGTTGTTTTTTTACACTTTTTTTTTCAAATTTTTACAGGAAAATGCCACGGGCATTATCTGATGTGTGGAGACATTTCACTGCAGCTAATGTAGAAGGAAAAGCTGTGTACATGTGAAAATACTGTGCCAAATCATATGTGAAGAATGCAACAAAGATGCAGAATCATCTGGCCAAGTGCATAAAGTTCCCTCAGCGCCCACAACAAGCAACCTCTGACAAAAGTCCCTCTACTTCTATTCGAGGTGAAAATGATGAATCGGACACCTTATCGATAGCTCATGGTCCTCCTGGAATCAGACGTATTTTTGACTCAATGGAGGAATACAGTCAGAGAAATGCTGATGAATGTCTTGCTCGAGCTGTGTATGCAACTAGTTCACCTCTGATGCTCACAGGCAATGTGTATTGGAAGAGATTTCTGAATGTTCTTCACCCAGCATATGTAACAGTATAGCTTCCGTCCCTCTCCTCGCCCCAACCTGGGCTTGAACCAGACCCTCTGCACACATCAACAACTGACACCCACGAAGCATCGTTACCCATCGCGCCAGAGCAAGGGGAACAACTACTTCAGGTCGCAGAGCGAGTGACGTCACCCAATTGAAACACTATTAGCGCGCACCACCGCTAACTAACAAGCCATTTCACATCGGTTGCACATACACCCCTCCATCCAGACATGCTTTATCTACTCATTTGCTGGATGCAGAGTTCAACAGAGTTCAAGTGAAGGTCAAGCAAATCATAGAGAAAGCAGACTGTATTGCAATCATCTCTGATGGGTGGTCGAATGTTCGTGGGCAAGGAACAATGAACTATATCATCTCCACCCCTCAACCAGTATTCTTCAAGAGCACAGACACAAGGGACAACAGACACACCGGTCTCTACATTGCAGATGAGCTGAAGGCAGTCATCAATGACCTTGGACCACAGAAGGTATTTGCACTGGTGACAGACAATGCTGCGAACATGAAGGCTGCTTGGTCTAAAGTGGAGGAGTCCTATCCTCACATCACACCAATTGGCTGTGCTGATTATGCATTGAATTTGCTTCTCAAGAACCTCATGGCACTGAAAACAATGGATACACTCTACAAGAGAGCCAAGGAAATGGTTAAGTCTCATGTGAAGGGTCATCAAGTTATAGCAGCAATCTACCTCACCAAGTAAAGTGAGAAGAATAAGAGCACCACATGGAAGCTGCCCAGCAATACCCATTGTGGTGGTGTTGTCATCATGTTGGACAGTCTCCTGGAGAGGAAGGTGTCTCCAAGAAATGGCCATATCACAATCTGTCGATATGGACAGCCCCATCAAGAGGATCCTCCTGGATGATGTATTTTGGGAGAGAGTGGTAAGCAGCCTGAAACTCCTGAAACCTACAGCAGTAGCCATTGCACGGACTCAGGGAGACAATGCCATCCTGTCTGATGTTCAGACTCTGCTTGCTGATGTAAGAGAAGAAATCCGTACTGCCCTACCCACTTCACTGTTGCTCCAAGCAGAGGAAACTGCAGTTCTGAAATACATCAAAAAGCGTGAAGACTGCTGCCTGAAGCCCATACACGCCGCAGCGTACATGTTGGACACCAAGTATGCTGGCAAGAGCATCCTGTCTTGTGCAGAGATCAACGCCTATGGTGTCATCACTGTCGTGTCTCGCCACCTTGGCCTGGATGAGGGCAAGGTTCTTGGCAGTCTGGTGAAGTACACTTCCAAGCAAGGGCTTTGGGATGGAGATGCAATATGGCAGTTGTGCCAACATATCTCATCAGCCACCTGGTGGAAGGGACTTTGTGGATCTGAGGCTCTTTCCCCTGTTGGCTCCATCATCCTCCAAATCCCACCAACATCAGCCACCTCAGAGTGCAACTGGTCCTTGTTTGGGAACACACACACCAAAGCATGTAACAGGCTGACCAATACAAGGGTTGAAAAATTGGTGGCCATCTGGGCTAATTTTTGTATTTTTGAGCCTAACAACGAGCCATCCTCAACAAGTTTGGAAAGTTACAGTGAAGATGAGGCCTCAGAGTCTGATGTTCAAGAGGTGGACATTGAGGAGGTCCAGGGAGAAGACATGGAAGCCTGAGAGGAAGACAACCAAAGCTTTAGTTTCTAGACTATCATTTTACAGATGTATGTTGAAAACGTTTTTGAGAGATGCGATGGATCATTGGGGATCGTCCCATGTGAAGAGTCAAATCATTTTATTAAAGTTTAATTCGTAACTAAATCGTTTTTTTTCTATTGGAAGGATTTAATAATTTGCAATAATGTCTACTTATGATAAGGTAAAAGGTTTATGTTTCTGTCTCCAAATGATATGGTAAATATATCCAATGCAAAAAACAACCGTGCAAATATATCTTCCAAACACCGGCTTCGAGGGCATTATCACTTTTATGTAATGGGTTACCAACATATTCAAATAATGATTGACATATTTTCATTAAAAACTTTATTTTGATGAATTTATTCATACTATTTCAGCCTTCCACAAGATATAGTCCCGACACAAATCTAGGGTTGCTACCCAAGCCGGCTGGTCGTTCGTTCTATCGGTTTGGTTGCCAGAGACGCGACCCAGTCGTTAAGTGTTTTTGTTCTGTATCTATGGACACAACCCAGTCGTTGGTTCTAAATGCTCCATTGCCATACTGGCTGGCCAACTACGGCTAATTTACAGTCACGTCCAGAAGTGCAGCCAGAATAACAGCAAAGTAGCTGCATTAGCATTTGTTTAAGCTGTTTTCTAGTGACTATTTGGATACATCTATAACAATGAGGTAATGAGGCGTGATTTCACCTGGCATAGATAATGTGTTCACTCGTCAGGACATTGTTGTTCAGAGGATCTAGCCAACAACACAGCTAACACCATCACTTCAAACTGAAGCTGGAAAGACTGCAAACTAAACTAGCTGCACTTTTCTCAATTGACATTTCTTTATATATATCCATAAAAATGATGCCAGCTGATTCATGATTTCGACTGGCTGAGAAACGCTGCCTGCCTGTCTGTCTCGTCCCGACTCCCAACACATTCATTACTATGGGACAGCTGGAGATCCAATTTCAATATTGAAACAATGTTGCAAATGCCGGTGAGACAGACAGCAAGGTTTATACAAATCTCCGCTGTTGAAAACTAAATGTTAGTCTAAAAGAAATGTGAGATAATGTCTAGATGCTTTTTATAGTGAAGATCAGGTTTATAAATTGCCTGGCTGGTCTGATGAGACAGTGGATTGTGCAGTCAGATAGAACAGAGTAAATAGGCATTTTAACATCATAGATTTAGCCGGTGTTAACTTGTGGAATAGACACTGGTTGGAATGCGGTTTTAACCACTCAGCATTCAGGAATAGACACACCCGTTGTATGAACACACACATGTCATAATGTACAAACACACACACTCTGAAGTAAAAAATTTTAACTTACATGAGGGCCCATGCAAACCTGATAAGCACAGATGCATACACACACACAGACCAACAAGATCTCATAGTTTCCCTTTGAAATTTCGACGTATTATCAACAAATGTCTATTTTTGCCGCATTAATTCAGCGCGGTTGCATGGTCAAAACAGAAACATTGGAGAGGTTAACAGTTTAGTCATTCAGCCCGAGTGGTTAAAGTTAGGGCTATGGTTTGGGTTTAATAATTAAAAACGACATGCTGCTACCATCAGGTATCATCATTATGCTTAGTATTCTCGCGGATTGCACAAACGCACACACACACTTTTCTCTCTCCCTCTCTCTCTCTCTCTCCCTCTCTCTTCTGCTCTTTCCCTCACTTTCTCTCTCCCTCGCTCTCTCTCTCTCTCCCTCTGTCTCTCTCCCTATCTCTCCTTCTCTCACGTCGCTCTCTCTCTCTCTCTTTGTCTCTCTCTCTATCCCCCCTTTGAGGTCTATGCTATGCTGAGTTTGTGTGTACTGTCACTGGAGACTAATAGCATTAGCTAAGCCACATCACCCGCTGGGCTGGCATGTCTCTCTCCTCTTCGTCATTTTTGCTGGGCTGGCATGTCTCTCTCCCTTCATCTCCCTTCATAGTCATTAATGGCTGCCATAAGGTAAATAACCATTGTGGTGGTTGTATGTTGCAGAACTCCTTCTCCAGCGTGTTTCACATGGAATATGAGGACCTGGGAGAGGCCATGGACACCCCCAAAAGGTAAGGCGATAACCTCTAACTGTTAAACATGGCTCATTTGAAACTGGTTGTCTAATATAACACATATGGCTGCCATGTATCTAGACATAGTTGGTGGATGGGATGAGGTACTACCCCAATACAATGTGAAGGGCTTTCAATTTGAGAATTACTAATTGACAATCATTATTGACAATCATGATTATGATTTAAACTTGGTAGTAAAAATGGACTGCGTATTCGTAAGATTTGAGGGATTGTGTTTGTAGGCCTATGAAGGTGGGGTGGGGGAGGGGGCAGTGAAAGAGAGAGTCCTCCAGCAATAATCTTTGTGTAGGGCCAGGAGTTTTTCCAGGTGAAAGATCATGTGGTCAGGAAAAGCTCCTGACCCCAACTATGATGTTTAGTCGTCAAGACCTCTCTGACTTTAACAGAGTTGACTCTAGTTTGAAGAAAATTCCTACATCATCCCACTTTGGCGAGAGCCACAACATCAGATCCAGAGGTACGTCCCTCTCCCTTTTAAAGGACCCGGATATAAAAACTCTAAAACCTCTTCTACGAACTCCTTTTAAGACACATTTGACAGCTCCTCCATCACAATCTGTTTAGGAGCCATCTATCACATTGAAAGGTGATTTTTCTTTCCCTTTTGGAAGGCTTTCAGAGATGGCCTAACAAGCTCAGGCCAAGGGCCCAACAAGCACAGGCCAAGGGCCCAGCCGAGACCTACGGACTTGTTATGCTGCCTGACAGGCTATGTAGGATGCCCACGTGGGCAGCTAAGCTTCATGTCTCAATAAGTAATAGGGAGGTCTGTCAGGAGATGGCAAGTCAAGTGTTGACTATTAGAACAATCAGTGGGACTTCCTTCAACTTCATGCCTTTTTTTTCCACAAGCTGTCCAAGATCAGGGTCTAATGACTTGGAACTCAACTGAATTCAACGCAATTGAACTCAGTTTAGGTTAACAACGATTTGTCTTCTATTTATCTAAACCATTCTTGGTAGCAAGAATAAATTAATGTTAAATAAATACTAATAAATTATTGTTGCTGACTAGATGGAATCAGAAATTGTCCGTCTTTTCTTTCTTGTTGTAGGCTGTTAATGGACAGTGTGGCATTTGAACTAAAGATTACCTGAAGGTTATGGTTTCGTACAGATTGGGTTCAGACCACACAAGCTGCTGCTCATACAGTACATCACCACCTACCAACATCCCAAACATCTTAAAGTGGGGTGAGCTTATCAGATCTATTTAACTGGGGAGGAAAGACAGGCAGAGAGGGAGAATGAGACGGGGAACGAGATGGAGGAGGAGATGAGATGGAGAAGGAGAGTGGTTGACTGCTCGTCCTCTGACAGGGGAAAATAAATAAGCCTTACATAAACATTTGGAGGAGAGGTGAATCCATCGCCCTGATCCTGGAGTGGGGGGGATTTGTTCTCATACGTCTCGGAGCCCGCCAGGCATCGGAGCATCTACTGTTCACCTCAGTCTTTATCTATCGCCACCTCACCCACTCTCATCTCACAGACATTAGGCTTGAATGTGGGTGGGAGTGTGGGTAGTGGGATGGGTGTGTGTGTGTGTGTGTGTGTGTGTGTGTGTGTGTGTGTGTGTGTGTGTGTGTGTGTGTGTGTGTGTGTGTCAGTCTGCCTACTTGTCTGAGAGAGTGTGTTCTTCTCTACAGACAGTAGAGAAATGGGGAGAGACAGAAAGAGAGAGCTTGCTCCCAGGCAAGAGTTAGAGACAAAGAAACGGAGACATCCAGGAGGACAGAAGTGAAATGAAACAGACGTGGTTGCTCCCACACCCACCCCACTGAGTCTCGTTCTTTTACATTCTGGCTTGGCGGACCCAAACACTTTGTACTCTGTTTCCATCTTCTAATGGGTCAAATAGATTGTTCTGTGTATACTGTAGGACTACTCCTGCCTGGGGAGCCAGTCATTTGTAGCCTTCTGCGGGGGCCCAGGGGATACAGCTAATAGCAGGATGTTAGCTTTGACTCAGTGGTGGGCGGTGTTTTAGGAGCAGGCGCACGTACGCGTACCCTAACCCCCACACACACACACACACACACACACACACACACACACACACACACACACACACACACACACACACACACACCATATTAACACAGATTACTTGCCAGGTACAGCGTTGATGAGAACACACTGTGATAGTTAGCCCAAAGACTGAATGTCCAAGGAGTCTTTTTTAGATGAGGACAGAACAGAACAACTTCTCTGCTTTACTCTTTGTTCTGTTCCGGAATGTTCTTGTGGAGGTGGAATCCAGCTCCTGGTGTTAACATGTGATCCCGTTCTCTCTCTCGCACACACACACACACACACACACACACGCACGCACGCACGCACGCACGCAAACACACACACACGCACGCAAACAAACAGGCACACACACACACTATCCTGTCCAGTACCATTCAAGCCAATTCCATCACATTCTCCAGCTGCTCAGTCTCTCTTATCAGTTTCTATTACCATCTAATCATATCTAGTCTAGATAAAGGAGAGCCCTGATGTGAGAGTTTTAATGATGACCAACACACACACTCACTGTCACACACACACTCACTGTCACACACACACGAACGAAAACAGTGTGTCTACCATATTGGAGCGGACTGTTTTTGACTCAAATCCACTGACAGTTCTTATTCCTCTACCCTCACTCGCTCGCTCGCTCGCTCGCCCACCCACCCGCCCGCCCGCCCGCTCACCCACTCACCCACCCACTCACCCACCCAAACCCACCCACCCACTCACCCACCCACCCACCCACCCACCCACTCACTCTCAAAGGGCACCAACAACTCAACAAACATTACCACATTGGCACGATGGGCCAATGCACCTTTGCTATTTAATAATAATTAATTTTCTAAATAATTAATTTCTTACACTTTTATTCAATGTATAACTGCATGATTTTCAAGTGTTAAAGGTATTTGACACATTGTATCAGATAGATAACCGAGTTGTTACTATCATACATATATTTTTACAAGAGAAACTGTTAAGTTTATATAACTACACTGAACAAAATATAAATGCAGCATGTAACATGTTGGTCCCTGGGTTTCATGAGCTGAAATAAAAGATCCCAGAAATGTTCCATTTGTACAAAAAGCTTATTTCTCTCAAATGTTGTGCACACATGTGTTTACATCCCTGTTAGTAAGCATTTCTCCTTTGCCAAGATAAGGACAATATAAGGCCACTCTAAAATGTGCAGCTTTGTCACAGAAACACAATACCACAGATGTCTCAAGTTTTGAGGGAGTGTGCAATTGGCATGTAGAATTTCCACCAAAGCTGTTGCCAGAGAAATGAATGTTCATTTATCTACCATCATTTGTTTTAGAGAATTTGTCAGTATGTCCATCCGGACTCGTAACCGCAGAACAGAATTTCTGCACAAACTGTCAGAATCCGTCTCAGAGAAGCTCATCTGCTTACTCGTCATCCTCACCAGGGTCTTGACCTGACTGCAGTTCGGCGTCGTGACTGACTTCAGTGGGCAAATGCTCACCTTCGATGGCCACTGGTACACTGGAGAAGTGTGCTCTTCACGGATGAATCCCAGTTTTAACAGTACCGGGCAGATGGCAGACAACGAGTGTGGTGTCGTGTGGTGTCGGTTTGCCGACGTCAACGTTTCCTGAGTGCACCACATTGGCGGTGGGGTTATGGTACGGGCAGGCATAGGCTACGGACGACGAACACAAGTGTATTTTATTGATGGCAATTTGAATGCACAGAGATACCGTGACGAGATCCTGAGGCCCATTGTCCTGCTATTCATCCACCACGTGTATGACATTGTGTTCCAGTTCCCGCCAATATCCAGCAACTTTGCACAGCCATTGAAGAGGAGTGGGACAACATTCCTCCGGCCACAATCAAAAGCCTGATCAACTATGTGAAGGAGATGTGTCACACTGAATGAGACAAATGGTGGTCACACCAGATACTGACTGGTTTTCTGATCCACGCCTGCATTTTTTAAGGTATCTGTGTCCAACAGATGCATATCTGTATTCCCAGTCATGTGAAATCCATAAATTAGGGCCTAATGAATTTATTTAAATTTCCTTGTATGAACTGTAACTCAGTAAAATCTTTGAAATTGTTGCATGTTGGCTTGGTGTGGGCTAGCCAGTGCTGGCCTTGGTGTGGGCTGGCCTGTGCTGGGCTTGGTGTGGGGTAACTTGTGCTGGCCTGTTGTAGGCTGGCCCGTGTTGGGCTGTGGTAGGCTGGCCATGTTGGGCTGGTGTGGGCTAGCCTGTGTTGGGCTTGGTGTGGGCTAGCCTGTGTTGGGCTTGGTGTGGGCTAGCCTGTGTTGGGCTGTTGCAGGCTGGCCATGTTGGGCTGGTGTGGGCTTGGTGTGGGCTAGCCTGTGTTGGGCTTGGTGTGGGTTGGCTCGTGTTAGGCTGTTGCATGCTGGCCTGTGTTAGGCTGTATTTTCCCAGTCGGAGCTATTTTTTTTCTTCAAGTTTCCAGTTGAACTCACTGAAGTCTGAGATTTCCCAGTTCCAAGTTTCCAGTTGTTTTGAATGTGGCAGAAATCATGCTGGATTGACAGCATGGCCAATGTATTCAACCTTTTATGGCCCATGGTATCCTTTGAAACTTGGAAAAGAGACCCTTAAACCCAGAATTGGACCACACACCCACTCCACTGAATAGCAGGCTAGTGCTTGCTTTGCAACACTTGCAGTTAGCCACATATTCCTTCCAAACCACTCATTGTTGAATTTGCGATTTCCAACTTGTGTAATGTAATGTCCAATGGCACCAATATGTTTTATCTATAATTTCTCTTCATAATTTCTTATATGACAAGGATTGAAATGGATTTGCTAGTAGATTGTCGACTTGATTCATGATGACTGCTAGCTTGCTAGCTAAGATTTTGAAAGTATGATGTTGACATGATCGGTCCAATCAAAGCTGTGGTAGATATAATATGATTTGATGTAATTTTATCTGTGGCCAATGACCTTGAGTTTCCTTGGATGGGCATTTCAAATTTCCGAGCTCTACCCGTAGATTTTGCAGTGACGTAGTGTCCCCATGAGTGACAGAACACTGAGCCAATCAGTGCAACTAGAGAACATTACCAACCCCTACGCTCCATATTTTCCGCTGGCTGCCCTACCAAAGAAAGCACTGAAGTAGGCTGAAACACCTGCATTTAGATCTACCTTACTCAAGCAAAAAAAGAGACCATGTTTGTGTCAACCTTCTTGCTCATGTTTTGTTGCTGGGAATTACATTTTTCATTTTAAACTGATATTTTTATTTGATTGACATTGATAAAAACACCCAATAATAAATTGATCACAAAAAACTGTCTTATAAGACACCCAGTGGCCGGTGATTTTAATGCAGGAAATTGAAATCCGTCTTAACTAATTTTTACCAGCATGTAATCTGTGCAACTAGAGGCGAAAACACTCTAGATATAAGGGCACAGGGTGAGACCCAGATGCAGACACGGGAGGCAGATGTTTTGAGTCTCTGATATTTATTAGTATCCAAGTTGCAGGCAAGAGAATGGTCGTGGACAGGCAAAAGATCATAACAAGGTCAGAGACCAGGAGGTACAGAGTGGCAGGCAGGCTCGAGGTCAGGGCAGACAGTATGGTCAGGCAGGCGGGTACAGAGTCAAGGCAGGCAATGGACAAAACCGGGAGGACTAGCAAAAAACAAAGAAAAGGAAAAATCAGGAGCACAGAGTAGCACGCTGGTTGACTTGACAAAACAAGACAAACTGGCACAGACAGACAGAAAACACAGGTATAAATACCCAGGGGATAATGGGGAAGATGGGTAACACCTGGAGGGGGTGGAGAGAAGCACAAGGACAGGTGAAACAGATCAGGGTGTGACACTAGATCACCTTTACTCCACACACAGAGACGCATACAAAGCTCTCCCTCGCCCTCCATTTGGCAAATCTGAATATAACTCTATCCTTCTGATTACAAGCAAAAACTCAAACAGGAAGTACCAGTGACACACTCAATACGGAAGTGGTCGGATGAAGTGGGTGCTAAGCTACCTGACTTTTTGGCTTGCACAGACTGGAATACGTTCCGAGATTCCTCCAATGGCATTGAGTAGTTTACCACCTCAGTCACCAGCTTCATCAATAAGTGCATCGATGATGTTGTCCCCATAGTGACCATACGTATATATCCCAACCAGGAGCCATGGATTACAGGCAACATCTTCAAAATCTAGAGCTGCCGCTTTCAAGGAGCGGGACACTAATCTGGATGCTTATAAGAAATCCTGCTACGCTCTCCGACGAACCATCAAACAGGCAAAGCGTCAATACAGCACTAAGATCGAATCCTACTACACCGGCTCTGACGCTCGTCGGATGTGGCAGGGCTTGCAAACTATGATGGATTACAAAAGGAAACCCAGCCGCGAGCTGCCCAGTGATGCTAGCCCACCAGACGAGCTAAATACCTTCTATTCTCACTTCGAGGCTAGCAACACTGAACCATGCACGAGAGCTGTTCCGGATGACTGTCAGATCACACTCTCCGTAGCCGATGTGAGTAAGACCTTTAAATAGGTCAACATTCACAAAGCCTCGAGACCAGACGGGTTACCAAGACGCGTACTCAGATAATGCAGTGACCAGCTGGCAAGTGTCTTCACTGACATTTTCAACCTCTCCCTGACCCAGCCCCAAATACCTACATGTGTCAAGCAGACCACCATAGACCCTGTGCCTAGAACACCAAGGTAACCGGTCTAAATGACTACCGACCCATAACACTCACATCTGGAGCCATGAAATGCTTTGAATGGCTGGTAATGTTTAACATCAACACCATCATCCCAGACACCCTGGACCCACTCCAATTCACATACCGCCCCTACAGATCCACAGATGACGCAATTTCTATTGCACTCCACACTGCTTTTCCCCACCTGGACAAAAGGAACACCTATGTGAGAATGCTGTTTATTGACTACCGCTCAGCACTCAATGGCATATTGCCCGCCAAGCTAAGCTAAGGAACCTGGGAATGAACACCTCCCTTTGCAAATGGATTCTGGACTTCCTGACGGGCCGCCCCAGGTGGTGAGGATAGGCAACAACACATCTGCCACACTGACTCTCAACAAGGGGGTTCCCTCAGGGCTGCATGCTTAGTTCCCTCCTGTCCTCCCTGCGCGACTCCAACACCATCACTAAGTTTGCAGACGACACAATGGTGGTAGACCTGATCACTGACGACGATGAGACAGCCTACAGGGAGGAGGTCAGAGACCTGGCAGTGTGGTGCCAGGACAACAACCTCTTCCTCAACGTCAGCGAGACAAAGGAGCTGATCGTGGATTGCAGGAAACGGAGGGCCGAGCACGCCCCCATTCACATCGAAGAGGCTGTAGTGGAGGGGGTTTCAAGTTCCTCGGTGTCCACATCACTAAGGCCCTATCACGGTCCAAAACACACCAACACAGTTGTGAAGAGGGCACGACAACACCTCTTCCCCCTCAGGAGGTTGAAAAGATTTTGGTTGGGCCCTCAGATCCTCCAGAGGTTCTATAGCTGCACCATTGAGAGCATCTTGACTGGCTGCATCACCGCTTGGTATGGCAACTGCTTGGCATATGACTATATGGCACTACAGAGGACAGTGTGTATGACCCAGTACATCACTGGGGCCAAGCTCCCTGCCATCCAGGACCTCTATACCAGGCGGTGTCAGTGGAAGGCCCTAAAAATTGTCAGACTCCCAAGTCATAGATTGTTTTCTCTCCTAACGCACGGCAAGCGGTACCGGAGCGCCAAGTCTAGGACCAAAAGGCTCCTGAACAGCTTCTACCCCCAAGCCATAAGACCGCTGAACAACACACACATACACACACATAGACTACATATGACTGCATACAACTACATACGCTCACACACACAAAACACACACAAACATGCATTTAGATGCCACACACACACACACACACACACACACACACACACACACAAACACACCACACACAATCACTCACATAGACTACATATGACTGCATACAACTACATACGCTCACACACACAAAACACACACAAACATGCATTTAGATGCCACACACACACACACACACACACACACACACACACACACACACACACACACACCACACACACACACACACACACACACACACACACACAAACACACCACACACAATTACTCACACAGACACACTTTCACACTCTCCACATACACTGCTGCTACTCTGTTTATTATCTATCCTAATTGCTTATTCACTTTAACCCTTACCAGTCGTGTTATTGTTATTTTATTGTGTTACTATTTCCTTTGGTATTTATTTCGTTTTATTTTTACCCTGCATTGTTGGGAAAGTGCTCGTAAGTATGTACCTGTTGTACTCGGCTCAGGTGACAAATAACATTTAATTTGATTTGAGTATTTCAATTGTGTTCCCCACAGAGACTGTGACGTGAGTCAGATAAACTACATGTACGCCCAGTATGTAAAGAACACCATGGAGCCTCTGAACATCTCTGACGTCACCAAAGACCAGCGCTTTCCCTGGACGGTCAGTACTGAACATGATCTACTCTGCAATCTTTTTCTTCCAAAATACTATGTTACAATCTTATATATATATATATATATATATATATATATATATATATATATATATATATATTTTTTTTTTTTTGCCTAACATTATGAATCTATGTTTCTTTCAGAGTGAGAACCCAGAGCACCCCAGTAACCAGATCAAGAGTTTGCTCTGTACACCTATCAGGAATGGGAAGAAGGATAAAGTTATAGGTACCCTCCCTCCCTCCCTCCCTCCCTCCCTCCCTCCCCTCTCTCTCTCCTCTCTCTCTCTCTCTCTCTCTCTCTCCTCCCTCCTCTCCTCTCTCTCTCTCTCTCCCTCCCTCCCTCCCTCTCTCTCTTCTCTCTCTCTCTCTTTCTCTCTCTTCTCTCTCTCTCTCTCTCTCTCCCTTTCTCCCTCCCTCCCTCCCTCCCTCCCTCCCTCTCTCTTCCTCTCTCTCTTTCTCTCCTCTCTCTCGCTCTCTTTCCCCTCCATCTCCCTCTCTGTCAGAGTAATATGACTGATCTGGAGACCCTGGCCTTGATGATCGCCACTCTGAGTCACGACCTGGACCACAGAGGGGTCAACAACTCCTACATACAGAGGTAGGCTGCAGTACTGTGTGTGTGTGTGTGTGTGTCACAGAATCTCACAGTGGTTGTGTGTGCATCTCTATCAGGAGTGACCATCCCCTGTCCCAGCTCTACTGCCACTCCACCATGGAGCACCACCACTTTGACCAGTGTCTCATGATCCTCAACAGCCCAGTAAGATCATACACACACACACACACACTCACACACACACACACACACACACACACACACACACACACACACACACACACACACATACACACATACACACTCACACACACGCACACGCACACGCACACGCACACACACACACACACACTCACACACACACACACACACACACACACACACACACACACACACATACACACTCACACACACACACACACACACACACACACACACACACACACACACACACACACTCACACACTCACACACACACACACACACACACACACACACACACACATACACACACACACACACACACACACTCACACACTCACACACACACACACACACACACACACACACACACATACACACACACACACACACACTCACACACACACACACACACACACACACACACACACACACACACACACACACACACACACACACATACACACTTACTTATACTTATGAATTAATTCCACTATTCACTTAGTTCCTTAGTTAATTCTGCATTTATTCATTTGGAACAATAAGGCATTGTTCACCATAATGTATTTGTCATGCGTGTCAAGATTCTATTGGTGTTTCCTCATTGTCCGTTTGTCGGGCCAATTCCATGAGCTCCAGCTGCTAGTCTAGTCTTGTCTAGGAGATAACACTGCTATGGTGTAATTAAGCACTGTGAATAAGAGACCTGATTCATCTTCATGGACACAATTCACTGGAGAGCGTCAGTTAGCTCATCTGGATGTAGTAGACATTCACACAAACACACCATTATACACACACATTGCAAAGATAAGGAGAACAGATCCAATTGATGAATTTACTGTTTTCGAGTATTGTGGATTTGTGCTGCCCTGGCAACCATGCTGTAGTTGAACCTAATAATGGCGCCGGAGGGAATGGCGGCCATTTTAAGGGGCTCCTGACCAATTGTGCTATTTAAAAAAAAAATGTTTGTGCTGATCTGATCTTTTTTTTAACATAATGTTTCCACCATCGTTTCCTATGACGGAAAATAACTTATGGGCATCAGAACAGCTATCACTAACCTCCATTTGAAGGAGAACTTCTACTTCAATGAGTCGGAGGCAAAAGACATATCGATTATTGCGGACCATGCCCTAAATCCCAACACTCGAAGGAGGAGACACCACTATAGAGGCCGGCGTGCGGGATACCTGACGAGACTACGTCGGAGAGTGGATAAATCACCTCTACCCTCCGTTTTATTGGTGAACGTGCAATCACTGGAGAATAAACTGGATGAGTTCCGTTCGAGACTATCCTATCAATGTGATTTGAAGAACTGTAATATCATATATTTAATCAGAGTTGTGCCTGAAGAAGGACATGGAAAATATAAATCTAGTTGGTTTTTCTATACATCGGCAGGACAGAACGGCGGCTGCGTTCTGAGTTTTGTGAAGAATCGTTTTGTGAAGAATGCACATATTAACAGAGGTGACATCACAAAGGTCAAAGGTTAAAGATCAACAACTTATGCAGGTGTTCCTAACCCAACATTGAAGGTCAGAGGAGGGGGTGTGTCTCTGTTAACAAGAACTGGTGCGTGATGTCACATTAAGGAAGTCTCGAGGTTCTGCTCGCCTGAGGTAGAGTACCTCATGATAAGCTGTAGACCACACTCTACCAAGATATTTTTTGTAGCTGTCTATTTACCACCTCAAACCGATGCTGGCACTAAGACCGCACTCAACAACCTGTATATGGCAATAAGCAAACAAGAAAATCCCTACCCAGAGGCCGCGCTCCTACTGACCGGTGATTTTAATGCAGGAAAACTGAAATCTGTTTTACCTAATTTCGACCAGCATGTCACCTGTGCAACTAGAGAGGAAAACAAATCACCTTAACTCCAAACACAGAGATACATACAAAGCTCTCCCCTCAACCTCCATTTGGTAAATCTGACCATAACTCCATCCTCCTGATTCCTGCTTACAAGCAAAAACTCAAACAGTAAGTACCAGTGACACGCTCAATACAGAAGTGGTCCGATGAAGCTGATGCTAAACTACAGGATTGTTTCTCTACCACAGACTGTAACATGTTCTGGGATTCATCTGATAACATTGAGGAGTTTACCACATCAGTCACCGGCTTCATTAATAAGTGCATCGACGACGTTGTCTCCACAGTGACCGTACGTACAGTTCCCAACCAGAAGCCATGGATTACAGGCAACATCTGCACTGAGTTAAAGGCTGGAGCTGCTGCTTTCAATGAGCGGACACTAATCCGGACACTTATAAGAAATCCACCCTCTGAGGAACCATCAAACAGGAAAGGTGTCAATACAGGACCTAGATCAAATCCTACTACACCAGCTCTGATGCTCGTCGGATGTGTGAGGGCTTGCAAACTATCACGGATTATAAAGGGAAACGCAGCTGCGAGCTGTCCACCAACGCGAGCCTACCAGACGAGCTAAATACCTTCTATGCATGCTTCAAGCTAAGCAATACTGAATTATGCATGGAAGAACCAGATGTTCCGGACGACTGTGTGATCACACTCTCCGTAGCTGAAGTGAGTAAGACCTTTAAACAGGTTAACATGACCAGCTGGCAAGTGTCTTCACTGACATTATCAACCTCTCCCTGACCCAGTCTGTAATACCTACGTTTAAAAGCAGACCACCATAGTCCCTGTGCCCAAGGACACCAAGTTAACCTGTCTAAATGACTATCGCCTTGTAGCACTCACATCTGTAGCTATGAGAAAACATGAGGTGGTATCATGGCGCCGGAGAGGATGCCTGCCATTTTATTGGCTCTTAACCAACTGTGCTATTTTGTTCGTTTTTTCGCATTGTTTGTAACTTATTGTAACGATGTGCGCTGAGATTTGGGAAGCAAGTTCAGGGAGTGAGTGTTTTAATAAATAAACTCAACATAATACAAAACAAGAAATATGAACAACGCACAGACATGACACTGGAACAGAAACAATAACACCTGGGGAAGGAACCAAAGGGAGTGACATATATAGGGAACTAATCAGGGAAGTGATGGAGTCCAGGTGAGTCTGATGATGCACAGGTGTGCGTAACGATGGTGACAGGTGTGCGCCAAAACGAGCAGCTTGGGGTCCTAGAGGCTGGAGAGGGAGCACACATGACAGTACCCCCTCCCCGACGCGCGGCTCCAGCCGCAGGACGCCGACCAAAGTGTCAAAAACCCGGGGATCAGGAGCGGACCGGTCACCTCTGCTGAGGCGTGGGAACCTGTCCATCCGGCTGAGGCGCGGGAGCATGACGACCTAGAGTGCCGTAGAGAGAGCATACATGATGGTACCCTCTCCCTGGCACGTTCGGCTCCAGCCGCAGGACACTAACCAAAGGGACGATCCCGGGGATCAGGAGTGGACCGGTCACCCCTGCTGATCTGCGGGAACCTGTCGCCGACTGGGGTGCGGGAACCTGACAGAACGGCTGAGGCAGGGGAGCCTGGCGAGCCGGTGGAAGCAGGGGAGCCTGGCGATCCGGCGAAGGCATGAAAGCCCGACGAGCCGGGTGAGGCAGGGGAGCCTGGCGATCTGGCGGAGGTATGAAAGCCGATGAGCTGGCTGAGGCAGAGGAGCCTGGCGATCTGGCTGAGGCAGAGGAGCCTGGTGATCTGGCTGAGGCATGAGAGCCTGTAGCAGATCCCAGACCTGACGTCATTCCCACTGACAAAAAAACACAAAAAAACACTCCCTGATGCTTCCCTTAGGTGAGGCGTTATTCTGTAACAATGTGCGCTGAGAGTTGGGAAGCAAGATCAGGGAGTGAGTGTTTTAATAAATAAACTCAACTTAATACAAAACAAGAAACATGAACAGCGCACAGACATGACACTGGAACAGAAACAATAACGCCTGGGGAAGGAACCAAAGGGAGTGACATATATAGGGAAGCCGAAGAGGAAACACACGTGACACTTATTTTCTACATAATGTCTTGTGACCAAAAATAGCTTCTGGACATCATAACAGTGATTTGCCTTTGCCATCCGTACTATTAGCCAACACACAATCATTGGAAAATAAATGGGATGAACTAAAAGCACGTATATCCTACCTAATATCTTATGTTTCTCAGAGTCGTGGCTGAACGACGACATGAATAACATACAGCTGGTGGGTTATACACTCTATCGGCAGGTTAGAACAGCAGCCTTTGGTAAGACAAGGGGTGGTGGTCTATGTATACTGGTGCACGATATCTAAGGAAGTCCTGACGGGCCGCTCCCAGGTGGTAAGGGTATGTAACAACACATCTTCCACGGTGATCCTCAAAACGGGGGCCCCTCAGGGGTGTGTGCTCAGTCCCCTCCTGTACTCCCTGTTCACTCATGACTGCACGGCCAGGCACGACTCCAACACCATCATTACCTTTGCCGATGACACAACAGTGGTAGGCCTGATCACTGACAACGACCAGACAGCCTATAGGGAGGAGTTCAGAGACCTGACCGTGTGGTGCAAGGACAACAACCTCTCCCTCAACGTGATCAAGACAAAGGAGATGATTGTGGACTACAGGAAAAGGAGGACCGAGCACGCCCCCATTCTCATCGACAGGGCTGTAGTGCAGGTTGAGAGCTTTATGTTCCTTGGCATCCACATCACCAACAAACCAACATGGTCCAAGCACACCTAGACAGTTGTGAAGAGGGCACGACAAAACCTATTCCCCCTCAGGAGACTGAAAAGATTTGGCATGGGTCCTCAGATCCTCAAAAGGTTCTACAGCTGCACCATCGAGAGCATCCTGAAGGGTTGCATTACTGCCTGGTATGGCAACTGCTCGGCCTCCAACAGCAAGGCACAACAGAGGGTAGTGCGTACGACCCAGTACATCACCGGTGCCAAGCTTCCTGACCATCCAGGACCTCTATACCAGGCGGTGTCAGAGGAAGGCCCTAAACATTTTCCAAGACTCCAGCCACCCTAGTCATAGACTGTTCTCTCTGCTATCGTATGGCAAGCGGTAGCAATGCAGGTCTGAAACCAAGAGGACCCTGAACAGCTTTTACCCCCAAGCAATAAGACTGATAAATTGTTAATTAAAAAGCTACCCGGAATATCTGCATTGACCCTTTTTGCACTAATCTCTTTTGACTCATCACATACGCTGCTGTTACTGTTTATTATCTATCTTGTTGCCTAGTCACTTTATCCCTACCTACTGTATACAGTGCCTTTAGAAAGTATTCAGACCCTTTGACTATTTTCACATTTTGTTAGGTTACAGCCTTTTTCTAAAATTGATTCAACAGTTTTTTCCTCATCAATCTACACACAATACCCCATAATGACAAAGAAAAAAAATGTTTTTATAAATGTTTGGTAATTTATTAAAAGTAAAAAAAGAAATGTACATTTACATAAGTATTCAGACCCTTTACTCAGTACTTTGTTGAAGCACATTTGGCAACGATTACAGCCTCGAGTCTTCTTGGGTATGATGCTACAAGCTTGGCACACCTGTATTTGGGGAGTTTATCCTATTCTTCTCTGCAGATCCTCTCAAGCACTGTCAGGTTGGATGGGGAGTGTCGCTGCACAGCTATTTTCAGGTCTCTCCAGAGATGTTCGATCGGGTTCAAGTCTGGGCTCTGGCTGGGCCACTCAATAATATTCAAGGCGGACGATTGCATTGTCTTATAAAACGTTTCGGAAAGAAAGGGTCCCCACACGCATGTGCGTCATAGTAGACATGGCCATCTGCCTATGACCAACTTTCCAGGCCTCTCGTTCGGTCAGTTTTTACAGGATCTGGAGCTGCTTTTCTTCCTCTGGTCTTGGACGACTCTACATCATTAAAGGAACCATAAATTCTGAGGTATACCAGGAGATTCTTGAACAGAACATCAGACCATCAGTCCAGAGCCCGAAAATGGGTCTTCCAACAAGACAACAACCCAAAGCATTCAAGCAAATTTACCAAAGAATGGCTCAGGAGAAAGAAGATGTAACGATCATCTGAAAGAGGGGACCAAGATGCAGCGTGGTAAGCGGTCCTAATTTATTATAAATGACGAAACACTTAAACAAAGAAACAAAAACGAAAGCCAACAGTTCTGTCAGGTGAAAAACACAAGACAGAAAACAACTACCCACAAAACCCCAAAGTAATACAGGCTGTCTAAGTATGGCTCCCAATCAGCGACAACGATGTACAGCTGTCCCTGATTGAGAGCCATACCAGGCCAAAACAAAGAAATACAAAAACATAGAAAAAAGGACATAGAATGCCCACCCAAATCACACCCTGACCAAACCTAAATAGAGACATAAAAAGGCTCTCTCAGGTCAGGGCGTGACAGAAGATTTGTGTTTTGTATTGGCCAAGTCAAATTCCTGACTGAAATCCAATCGAGATTCTGTGGCAGGACCTGAAGCGGGCAGTTCATGCCAGACACCCCTCAAACTTCACTCAATTGGCTGAGTTCTGTAAGGAGGAGTGGGCAAAAATCCCTCAAAACAGATGTCAGAGACTGATTACTGGCTATAGGAGATGTTTACTCCAAGTTATCACTGCTAATGGAGGTGCTACAAGCTATTGACTGAAGGGGTTCACATATTTTTGCACATGTCACATCTGAGTTTCTGTTAAATAAACCACTTTGGTTAAATAAACAATGAAAATATATCATGTTTTTTTGTTTCTGTCATTTACCTGGAATGTCTTTATTACAGATTGGGGTTTAGATAAGGATGATTTTATATGTTCATTTCATAGCAAAATAATGACCAGCCCTGTAGGGTTCACATACTTTCAAGCAACACTGTAACACTGCACTCAACTACCTCATACCCCTGCACACTCAGCGCTGGTACCCTGTGTATATAGCCAAGTTATCATTACTCATTGTGTATTTATTCCTTGTTATTATTTTTCATTTAATTTTCACATTTTCATGTGACAAAATTTTAACTGGGTCAATAATTTGTCATCCCTGCCTCCCTCTCTCTCTCCCTGCATCTCTCTCCATCCTTCTCTCTCTCTCCATCCATCCCTCCCTTCCTTCTTCCCTCCCTCCCTCCATTCCTCTCTCACCTCCATTCCCCTCCCTCCCTCCCTTTCTCTCTCTCTCCTTCCTTCCTTCCTTCCTTCCTTCCTTCCTTCCTTCCTTCCTTCCTTCCTTCCTTCCTTCCTTCCTTCCTCCGTCCCTCCCTCCCTGTATTCCCCTCTCTCTCCCCTCCCTCCCTCCCTCCCTCCCTGTATTCCCCTCTCTCTCTCTCCTTCCTTCCTTCCTCCCTCCCTCCCTCCCTCCCTCCCTCCCTCCCTCCCTCCCTCCCTCCCTCCCTCCCTGTATTCCCCTCTCTCTCTCTCCACCACTTTCTCCCCTCCAGGGGAATCAGATTCTAAGCAGCCTGTCTCTGGATGAGTACAAGGCCACTCTGAAGATGATCGAGAGGGCTATTCTGGCTACGGACCTGGCTCTGTACATGAAGTAGGTACAATGTCACACACAGCAGGGATGCACACAGAGGGGAACCGTTCAAGTCACATTTTTATGCAGAGTTTTCATTAGAACTTCAATTAAGCTTGATGGGCTGTGGAAAATGTCAAGGAGGAAGTTGTAGCCACCGTTGGCCTATTCATTAGAAGATCTAGTAATAATGTACTGAAACAGTAATTGACTGTATCTCTCTCTCTCCTCCCCCTAACAGCTCTTCTCTCTCGCTCTCTCTCTCTCTCGCTCTGTTCTCTTTCCCTCCCTCTCCTTGTCTGAAGTGTGAGCGTATGACTAGACTGCAGGCAGACGGGGAGAAAGACAGATATCAAATTTACTGCCTGTCTTTTCAGGAGGAGAGGAGAGTTCTTTGAACTGACCAAGAACAGCCAGTTTGTCTGGGACGATGACTATCATAAAGACTTACTGAGGTTAGTGGACACAATGCATATACATGTTCACCTGGGGACAGCTTGGTTGTGCATCTTTCAAGGTTGGGATCAATTCTAGTAGATACTCAAAGACTTCCAGTCATTGTGCTAATACTAGTTAGCATCGGCTCGCAAAAAACTCCCTCTAACGTCCTTCATACTGGACACAGAGACATAAAAATGGTATCCACGAGTCCATGTGACTCTGGGGAGGTAGATAAAGGGCCTCATTGCCAACATCTCGAAGTATCCCTTTAAAACAGTACAAAGTGTTTATTAGGTGTTAAGCCTGTGTTAAAATATGCTTAAAATGATTAGAAGACAAAAAAGCGATTGTGATTGTGTTGAATTGTGTTTGGGAAATAAAGATAGACATGGTTTTAAAAAGGTAGTGGTAATATTTCATTTAGTACAGAAATGTGTAAGAGGCTTAACTTACCCTGTCCCGCGGTTCACCTTACCCCATACCTGGTGTAAGTTGTACCAAGAGACCACTTTTTTTGGACAAGCTATGTTTTCAGAACTGTCACGTTTACATGGATTCTGATTATTTCCACGTCCTTAAATACATGCAGATAACTTTGTTAGAACAATACTATATTTCCCTTGATGGAGTGATGCTGAACGTGGTTCAACATAACCCACTCTCTTGCCCTGCTTGTCCAACACTATGCTTGTGTATCACCCACTGTAGGTCAATGCTGATGACTGCATGTGACATCTCTGCCATTACCAAGCCCTGGCCAGTACAGAAAAGGGTAAGTGAAAAGTGGGATCACATTCACTAGACTCAAGACTCACTTCATAAACTCAACTGTGTTCTTGTTACTGTGGTGTTGTTACTGTGTTCTTGTTACTGTGGTGTTGTTACTGTGTTCTTGTTACTGTGGTGTTGTTACTGTGTTCTTGTTACTGTGGTGTTGTTACTGTGTTCTTGTTACTGTGTTCTTGTTACTGTGTTCTTGTTACTGTGGTGTTGTTACTGTGTTCTTGTTACTGTGTTCTTGTTACTGTGTTCTTGTTACTGTGTTCTTGTTACTGCTATCTCCTTTGATATTCTTTCAAACGTTTCATTCTCACTCACACAGCTCTCATTGTTCTCATCCTTTTTCAGTACCTCTCCCTTTTCTTTTCACCCCTTAGATTATGTTCTCTTTCTGTCTCTCTCTCTTCTTCTCCTGGTGCCATTTCAACTTCCCTGTGTACGTCTCTTCCTCCTGTTCCTCATCAAGCTCCCTAGGTGCAATGGAAGGAGAGGTTCAGACAAGTGTGTGTGTGTGTGTGTGTGTGTGTGTGTGTGTGTGTGTGTGTGTGTGTGTGTGTGTGTGTGATCAAACAGCTCTAGAACTCTTCTTAGAGGGGGATAGACACTCAGCTCTAGACCCAGACACCTGTTCTAGTCCCAGACTCAGCTCTAGACCCAGACCCAGCTCTAGACCCAGACACCTGTTCTAGTCCCAGACTCAGCTCTAGACCCAGACCCAGCTCTAGACCCAGACACCTGTTCTAGTCCCAGACTCAGCTCTAGACCCAGACCCAGCTCTAGACCCAGACACCTGTTCTAGACCCAGACTCAGCTCTAGACCCAGAAACCTGTTCTAGACCCAGAAACCTGTTCTAGACCCAGAAACCTGTTCTAGACTCAGACCCAGACTCAGCTCTAGATCCAGACTCAGCTCTAGACCCAGAAACCTGTTCTAGACCCAGACTCAGCTCTAGACCCAGAAACCTGTTCTAGACCCAGAAACCTGTTCTAGACCCAGAAACCTGTTCTAGACCCAGAAACCTGTTCTAGACCTATCCTCTCTTCAGGTCCTCACATAATACATACAGAACTGACAGAGCTGGTGAGTACATCTGCACCTCCAGCAGACATACACACATACACACACATAATACACACACAAACACATAGGAAATCTGTGCACACACACACATACACCAACAAACACACATTTTCTTTCACACACATCCAAAGTTTTTCGTTGAACTCAGTAGATCTTATTATTAGAGAGGATACTACATTAGCCAAGCTGTGTACAAAAATGTCTTCTCCTCCTCTCCCCTTCTCCCCCTATCTCTCCTCCTCTCCCCCACGTTCTGTCCGTTCCTCAGATGAACCCCCCCTCCGGCTCTCTAGGCTTAATTACACAGCTCCAATCAGTGTTCTGCAGATGGCTACCACACACACACTTCCTTGATTGGGAACCCGAGGCTATAGTCAGTCTTCATTTATCCTTTGTGAAGAGAAAGAGTCCATCAATGCAGCATGGTTGATGCTCAGTTAGCAGAACTATTTCTCTCCTGCATTATTCCCATGCTACAAATGTCAGGGAATACTTTGTAGGATACTGAGTGCTATTGCAGGGTATCTGATACAATTGGCAGCGGATAGGTGTATTTTCTTCTTCACATAACAGGAAGCTGCCTATCCAACCTGAACCCCCCTGGTCGTATCACATTCATGGAAACACCGGCCCGTCTTTCAAATTCCTAGATATCTGCAAAAGACATGAATGTTTAAAAACCCTGGACAACAGATTGGCTAAAGTATTTATTCAGATACAATCATGGGGTTATAGTCTAACAGACCAGACTTTGTGGCTGTTGAAAGACTACAAGGTTACTAATCCAATTTGTCCTTTACCCAATTGAAACAACATACCACTTTGAGGCACTTTTAAAAGCTCTCTTTCTTTCTTTCTTTCTGTCTTGTCTCTCTCCATCTTCTCTTGCAGATAGCTAAGTTGGTGGCTACAGAGTTCTTTGAGCAAGGGGACAAGGAGAGAGAAGAACTCAACATTGAGCCAATAGTAAGCACTTGTTCTGTTCCCTACCATCGTTACTGCCTTATGGTTATGTACTATTACACTGCTGCAGTTGATCCATTGCCATTGGAAATCAGGGTTTTGTGAAATTTAATTACAAGGCTCCAAGATTCTGATTTTAACATCTTGGCATGTGCACATGTTGGCTTTGTGCAAAGCCAGGTTTTTACTAGTTGGCAAGCAAAGCCAGATGTCAATGTGGGAGCAAATTAGATTTGGACTTAACTAAGTTTTGTAAAGATGGTTTTCTTTTCTAGGATCTGATGAATCGGGACAAGCAGGATAAGATTCCAAGCATGCAGGTGTCGTTCATTGATGCCATCTGTACACAGCTGTATGAGGTGAAGCTATGACATGATTTGATTGGTCTTTATTAGTCATGTTTAGGGAACATTTTATTGGCCATATAGCATGTATAGTCCCGTGCAGAGCATGGCACTTGCAACGCTAGGGTTGTGGGTTCGATGAAAATGTATGCACTCACTACTGTAAGTCGCTCTGGATAAGAACGTCTGCTAAATTGAGTAATTTTTTTCATGTTAATGTATGACATTGACACAGGTAGAATGTATGACATTGACACAGGTAGGTACTCTCTCATTCTGTCATTCTCTCTCATTTACTTTCTCACTGGTCTGTCTCTCTCGCACTCTCTCTCTGTCTCTCTATCTGTCTCTCTCTCTCTGTACATCAGACCCTGGCCAGTATGTCTGAGTCCTGTTCCCCACTACTCGAGGGCTGCCAGAAGAACAGACAGAATTGGAAGATTCTGGCTGAACAGGGCGACAAAGGTTTCTTCAACGGAGTGGTGTAGACCTGTTTAACGTCTCCCCTCCATCCCCACTATCACTCTGAGAAGATGACATCAACACTAAGCTATATTTATTACCATAGTCTTTTTTTTTCTTTTTTTGCACAAAGTCGACTTGCTACATGAAGGAGTCACTATATTATATCTCTCACAGTCGGAGGAAGGGAAGAACACTGAAGGTGTGTGTGTGTGTGTGTGTGTGTGTGTGTGTGTGTGTGTGTGTGTGTGTGTGTGTGTGTGTGTGTGTGTGTGTGTGTGTGTGTGTGTGTGTGTGTGTGTGTGTGTGTGTGTGTGTGTGTGTGTGTGTGTGCATGCGTCTGTGGCTACTATCGGCCTACTGAGCACCAAGGGATCAACATGCCACCAGAGAACAGACAGACCTGGGTTCAAATGTTATTTGAAATCTCTCAAATATTTGGAGCCCGCCTGGAGTGCCAGATGGTCGTGCAGGATTTGTACTTTTGAGACTATTGCATTGGTTCCGTTGTACCAAACAAGCTCAATGAAAGATTACAAATACTATTTGAATCCAGGTCTTAGGCTCATTGCAATGGCTGGAATGGCATTCATGGAACGGTATTGGTACAACTTACTGTGTACACGCCATAAAGGACCACAATCATAAGCTTGTTAGTATTACCAGCGCAAACTCACACACCACACACTCACAACACAAAGGTTTTGAGAGAACATTCATTTTATGTAACACTCACTCGTCTTACCTATTGCATATTTATTTGTTCTATATATTTATTCAATTTCTATACTGTAAGGTCAGTTTCATGTTGAGAACACACACGTCTCTGCATTGAAAACTTTACTGGACCATCCATTCACCCGTGTATTTTTATGCATTGTGTTATTATTTGAACTTTGTAAATTGTAAAGGACACAAAGACTTGACGTGTGTTCTAGAAGATTCCACTGCCATCCTGTGATATGATAGGTGTGATTCACATTTCCAAAATAACCTGTTTGTATCTACAGCAGAGGCGGCTGGTGGTAGGAGCTACATGAGGACCGGCTCATTGTAATGGCTGGAATGGAATTAGTTGAAGGGTATCAAACATATAGAAATCACATGTTTGACTCCATTCCAGCCTTTACAATGAGCCGGTCCTCCCACCTATATCTCCTCCCAACTGCCTCCTCTGATGCACAGATGACCCCCCCCCCCCTGTAGGCCCTCATAATGGACCAGCTCCCTGACCCCCCCCCCCCCCCCCCCCCGTAGGCCCTCATAATGGACCAGCTCCCTGACCCCCCCCCCCCCCCGTAGGCCCTCATAATGGACCAGCTCCCTGACCCCCCCCCCCCCCGTAGGCCCTCATAATGGACCAGCTCCCTGACCCCCCCCCCAGTAGGCCCTCATAATGGACCAGCTCCCTGACCCCCCCCCGTAGACCCTCATAATGGACCAGCTCCCTGACCCCCCCCCCCCATAGGCCCTCATAATGGACCAGCTCCCTGACCCCCCCCCCCCCCCCGTAGGGCCTCATAATGGACCAGCTCCCTGACCCCCCCCCCTCCGTAGGCCCTCATAATGGACCAGCTCCCTGACCCCCCCCCCGTAGGCCCTCATATTGGACCAGCTCCCTGACCCCCCCGTAGGCCCTCATAATGGATCAGCTCCCTGACCCCCCCCCTCTGTAGGCCCTCATAATGGACCAGCTCCCTGACTCCCCCGTAGGCCCTCATAATGGACCAGCTCCCTGACCCCCCCGTAGGCCCTCATAATGGACCAGCTCCCTGACCCCCCCCCCCCGTAGGCCCTCATAATGGACCAGCTCCCTGACCCCCCCCCTCCGTAGGCCCTCATAATGGACCAGCTCCCTGACCCCCCCCCCCCCCCCCGTAGGCCCTCATAATGGACTAGCTCCCTGACCCCCCCGTAGGCCTTCATAATGGACCAGCTCCCTGACCCCCCCCCCCGTAGGTCTTCATAATGGACCAGCTCCCTGACCCCCCCCCCTGTAGGCCTTCATAATGGACCAGCTCCCTGACCCCCCCCCCCCCCGTAGGCCCTCATAATGGACCAGCTCCCTGACCCCCCCCCCCCTGTAGGCCCTCATAATGGACCAGCTCCCTGACCCCCCCCCCCCCCGTAGGCCCTCATAATGGACCAGCTCCCTTTCTGATGTTCCCTTCTTTAACATGTGTAAGGCCGGGGCATCTTTAGAGTTGAAAGGAGCACTTGACCGCCGAAGCCTAAAATATTTGCACCTTAAGGTAATTTGCATTTCATACAAAACAATACTCTTTCTCATGGAAAATGTACAAAGGGATTCATTTTTATATTCTTTCAGACACAGGACTGCTAAACCACCCACTCACTACCTTTCTGTACGAAAATGACTTTTTCCATTTTCCAAACCTCCTACATTCACACATAATATACTATAGTAGTTGTCAAGTACAGACATGTGGACTGTATCACTGTCATTCAAATGAGAAACTCAAATTCGACTTAACCTTGTCCGAACTGAAGCACTTTTCTCCTTGTAGATGTATGCGGTTAGTGGCTCTATTGTGTACTTAAAGAAGTCTCCATAACTGTATACTTGTTCGTGTGCTTCGATAATGAGGCAAGTTGCTTTTCTGGTTCCAATTCCACACTGCTTTGGTGTCTGATTGGTCAAAACAGATAATGTGTTGCTTCTCCACCAATGATAGACCTGTGTGTTGCATGTGAAGGCACTGCACCTATAAAGATGGCTATGAACAGCCACAGTATAGAGGTCACAGGACCTGTTGGTTGTTAGTGGAGGCTGAGGTAGTGACATGCAGAAAGGGTTTCTCCTATAGAAATAGATGATATTTCTGTGTCCCCCCCCGTTCTTGTTGACTGATGAACACTGTGAGACAAGTTGAATGGTACATCCCATTAAAAGGATACTGCTTATTTTCTTTGTGCTCGGTCATCTGCGTTGGATATAACCTCACACTGGTTTAAATAACCATTCATTTAACATGTAGAGATGGCTGATATCCAACCAGGCCTGAACCTTGGGTTATGTCGCCACCGTCTGGTCCATCACAGTGGTAAAACACGGACAAGACTTGAGGATGATCAAATGGATACGTTTATATATTTTAGGAACATTTCTTAAAAATACAACACATAAACCACTAGCTTCTAAAACAGTGAGGCTCAGAACTGGATAGATCACAAGGTAAAGTTCAGAAGGAAGTAAATGGATTGGACCAAAAGAGATCAGTGACCATTGACAGTCAATATATTTACATCAAAGCAGTGAGCCAGGAAGAACAAGGCCTTCCCAATACAGAGAAAAAGACAACAGAATAATCAGTATCAAGGACTTTAGATATACAAAGAAAGATATATAACAAGAGAGGGAGAGAATTGAGTGGTGGAGGTAGGAAAGGGTAAGCGTAAAATATATTTTTTTATCATAGCCATTGTGCGCGTTTGAGATTGCAGTCGGCGACTGCAGACTGGCTGACCTACAAATCACATTGGATCCTAAATTACTATGGATTATGATTTGTAGATCAATTGTAGTCAATCTCCAACGTGCCTTTTTTTATTCAGCAGGGAAGATGAGGCATTGAGCGATAACTATGTACAGGGGGCGGCAGGTTAGAGGTCCAGGCTCTAGGCTGAGTCCGCCCTCTTGTAGACCACCATGCTGTTGACCTTGTGGATGGAGGTGGTGAAGGAGCGCAGACGAACCTCCTCCGATTGGTCGATGATCTGGGGGCCCGACTCCTCCCATTTGTCGGGCACCTCTAGGTCCTTGTCGGTGTAAACGAGGAGGTCAAAGGCACCTGGGGAGAGGGGTCAAAGTTCAGGGGTTATCAAGGAGCATCAGAAACATTTCTGTTAAGAAAAATATGTGCCAGTCAAATGTCCGACCAGATTTTAGAAGATAAAATAGAAATCCATTTAATTCAGTCCCTTTATGTGCCCATAAACACTGATGAAGAGGAATGAGCCTACCAAGTGAACATTAGCTTCTTGCACACGTCTCCCTCTATCTGGCTTGTCAATATCCTTACTTTCAGTGTCTAGGACAGAATATTTATTTTCACACTTGTAGATGCCTTCATCCTTGGTACAGTAGCTAGTAAAACTAACTAGCTTGATTTGTTTTTATAATTCTTAAAAAAGGTAACTACTTGACCAGGCATTGGATTATTATAGGAAGAGTTAAGGAAGGAAGATTAATTTATCTAAATTATCCCCCTTGGTGGACACGTATGACATTTCTGGAAATAATCTTTTAGGGAGATGAATCTAGCAAAACGTCATAAAACACCAGAACACTTCCCGCGTGTATACAACTGTCTGTCATGAATGCAATAGTGCAGGAACATTCGCGGGCAGGTACAAATTGATACAATGTTGCAGGTTGCTAACTCAAGCTCAAGACAGACAGGGAGAGTAGAGAGCTTATTTGATTGAAAGACAACCTGAACCAACCTCTCTGCATAGCAAAAGTGATTTATAAAATGTTTTTTATTTTCATCAGGATATTTCCTTCGCCACAATGTGTCCAGAAATGTGCTTGTTTTTTTATTGGCTTTTGTGTTTGTTTTTTTGTTGGCCAAAAGCAGGCACTTAACGGTCAATGGAAACACTGGTTCACACACACACACACAACTCACAGGCAGTCTCCAGCAGGGGTAGGAAGGTGACAGTGGCAGTGATCTGTCTGATGACTGAGCGAATCTCATCCTGGATGGACTTGATGGACTTCTCCCTGGGAGCGCTGATGGAAGAGACACAAAAAGGCTGTCACATTTGTGTGCGTGTGGTAGTCAGGTCCACTGCTGCTGAAGTATCCTACAGTACCTGATCTCCTTTGCACTCTTGTCACACTCAATGTCAAACTGCCAGCGTTCCAGCACCTCACTAGTCTCCAGACATGTGATAACAAGGACCAGCTTCTGCACTGTGCAGTCAAACAGCCACTCTGCAATACAGAGACACAGGTCAGTCAAACAGCCACTCTGCAATACAGAGACACAGGTCAGTCAAACAGCCACTCTGCAATTGACACACCCAACTACAGCAGAAACAGACATACTGGTATCTCCGAGGGAATGAAAACATTGATCAAAATTGAGAAAACCAACACACTAAGTTGTGAAATATGACACCTCATTTGACCTTGTGAGAAATAACATGGGGTTAATAGCGACACAAGTGACTGTAGGAAAGGTTAGACAGTATTTTATAGCAGGACTGTCTGGCAATCCTGACCTTCACCCCCATGTATTATAACGTAGTGCGCATGGGCTAAAGTTAGATTCCATTGGGTTTATTTTATACTGTACCTTTGAGCTGTGACACAACGTTGGTCAGGTAGTTTTTCAGCTTTGTGTCAGTGGTGAGTTGAAGGCTCATGTCATACTGGGTGACTCGGGAGAACGTCTCCGGAGGGTAGAGCCCTCGCTGGTACAGGATGCTGTTGATACCGAATGCTGCAGGGACAGGATAACGTTAGATAACGTTAGATAACGTTAGGTGGTTAGCTACAATGACGAGGTTAGCTAGCTAACTAGTAACAATACTGTTGCCTCCATGCATGAAGGTGCACAATTACACACGTATGGATATATTGGCATAGCAAACTCACATGTAAGGACATAAATATTACTTATCGTCGTGGAAAACACGGATGCGATGGTTGTAAACAATGTTAGATAGCTAGCTTCCGCAGAGAAAACCATCGCCATGTTCAAGTTGCATGCCTTTTCTTTTTGATCAGGCGAAAAATAAAGCAAAGTCGGTGAAATACTTACAGAAAAACTCGGCCACAAGCTCAGCGCTGCCTTTCAGGGTAATGCCTTTCAGTGTGCTCGTCATCTTTACACGTTTTTAGTTATATCCTTTTCTTATATTGTATTTTCTCGTCAGATTTTTTTTTTCTTTACCCGCCGCCAAAGTTTGAAATGTGCAGGTCGTTGAAGTTCCGCGCATGCGCCATCCACAGAGGCGGATTTACAGCCTCGCAGTGCTGCATGTCTGACGCCAGGGGGCGGTGTTCTGCTCGACCTGGAGATTTACAATCTGCAGGCATTTCTTCATCTTTCTACTCTAAAAGTAGTCTCCAGACAGCATAGTATGTTATGATAAGTACAAGCTTTTCTAATCTTACATACTCAACCATCCTACGCTTTCTAATATTGTTCATACTCTATTACAACAGTGTTATCTACAGCAGAGATGGGTCACTGGGCGGCCCCCCTTTTGTAGGCCTGCAGACCAATTAAAAACGTACTGGTGAGAGTTAGAATAATAGACTACACAAGGTGCAATTTCGGAATTTGTTTTTGCGTCCACAGTCACTCAATTAGTCCATGTCAGTAAATTTTTTAGATTTGTAAGTTAGTCTAGCGGCCAGCTGTAAACATTTGCCTCCACCCTATGGAAAAATGTATAAAATTGCAGGAAATTAGCTGTTAAACTGCTAATTTTTCTCTCTGCCCCATGGCAAATTGTGTAGAATTACTGCTTCAAAACAGCAATAGTTTCTCCAGGCCGTATGGCAAAATGCAGAATTGCAGCAATTTTTGAAACGTTCTTTTGTATGGATGTGGGTACACAGACCCATGCGGCCCCTCATGATGAGTTCTGTTTTTTTTGTGGCCCCCTCCCACATCAAAGTTGCCCAATCCCTGATCTACAAATATAGACCCCTTGGAAAAAGATATTATGACTTTCTTCTGAGAGATAGCAATAATGCTGCTACAGTTATTTTGGAATCTGAAAGGATCCCTTTACCCTGTTCTCAGCTGTATGCTTTTGAGCACTACTTTTTTTTAACTTTAGATATTAGTTACAAGACACCATCAAGTGAAAAACCATATGTGCAACAGTCATACATTTTTCCAGCGATAACTATATCATCTGCCAGATTTCATGACACTCTAATGTCACACCTGCAAATTGTGCCACTCCTGCTGTTGTCTATGGAAAGCACTTGTTCTTTCCTGCCAACAGTACTGTAGGAAACCTATACAGGCTATAAGCCTAACAAGTGAAGTCACCTGTTGCACAGTATTCACACATTGGCCATTACCACATGTATTTTCTCTAGCGCAGGCTTGATGTTCTCATTCATCATCCTTTGAAACAGTTATTAACGTTCCTAGAACGGCAATACAAGGGAATAGAACATGAAAGGCCATCAGCTGAGCGCAGGCTTTATGAGGTGTAGAATACACCATAGCAGGGTTGTGTTTGTTTGTAAAATATATGTAGCCCATAGCCTGTCCTCACTCCAGGCACTCCCCAGTGTGTCAGCAAAAGGCAACCTAGCCTTGGCTTGTGTACACTACACTAGGGAAAGGACCTGGTAGGGGCTGCAGACACAGGTTAGCTGTGACAAAGTTTACTTCACCAATAAGTGGAGAGGTTCTATAGGTAACCGGTGTGAAATGGCTAGCTAGTTAGCGGGGTGCGCGCTAATAGCGTTTCAATCGGGTGACGTCACTCGCTCTGAGACCTTGAAGTAGTTGTTCCCCTTTCTCTGCAAGGGCCGTGGCTTTTGTGGAGCGATGGGTAACGGTGCTTCGTGGGAGGCAGTTGTTGATGTGTGCAGAGGGTCCCTGGTTCGAGGCGAGGGGAGGAAGTATTACTGCTACATATACTTGGATCAGGAGTTTTTCCTGGCTCGGTCATTAAGTCAAGAAAAGCGCCTGGCCCTATACTAAGAAGTCTGCCATTTTGAAACTACACTAGTAAATAGAGTTTTTTCTAAACAGACCTGCAATGCAACAAAGTCCTCACAGTTCTGTATTATTTTGGACAGTCTCTGCTTTACATGAGCAAATATTGGCTCTGCTTTCCATTGATGATAACAACAAAAAATGATCGGTGGTCCTCTCTCTGGGCTTTAACAACAGTATTGACCAAGTGGGGCTCGAGTTCCAAACCCAAACCACTAAATAACCAACCAAATGGCTGTCATGTTATCAAGACTTCAGATTGTACAGTCTAACTGTTCAATAGTTTAAAATAGAGTAAAAGTTATACTATTTCACAAAAAAGTGAAAATAATTGCCCTTTGCTTCTCTCTTTTGGGTGTCAGCAAGTCTTTTGAATGGCTTACTTGTGTTAAGTAAATGTTCCTATAGCTTATAGCCACTAGGCCTAAATTACTAACATTTTATCGTTGTAGAAATATCACCTCACACTCATGTTCTCACACGCAGAAACAAAGCATTATAACAACATAATTCATGTTCTCACACGCAGAAACAAAGCATTATAACAACATAATTCATGTTCTCACACGCAGAAACAAAGCATTATAACAACATAATTCATGTTCTCACACGCAGAAACAAAGCATTATAACAACATAACTCATGTTCTCACACGCAGAAACAAAGCATTATAACAACATAATTCATGTTCTCACACGCAGAAACAAAGCATTATAACAACATAACTCATGTTCTCACACGCAGAAACAAAGCATTATAACAACATAACTCATGTTCTCACACGCAGAAACAAAGCATTATAACAACATAATTCATGTTCTCACACGCAGAAACAAAGCATTATAACAACATAACTCATGTTCTCACACGCAGAAACAAAGCATTTATAACAACATAACTCATGTTCTCACACGCAGAAACAAAGCATTATAACAACATAATTCATGTTCTCACACGCAGAAACAAAGCATTATAACAACATAACTCATGTTCTCACACGCAGAAACAAAGCATTATAACAACATAATTCATGTTCTCACACGCAGAAACAAAGCATTATAACAACATAATTCAAGTATAATTACTCCCCTTTTACATGCAAACATTTACATGCAAATGTTCTCAAAGTATTATTAATTTAATACTACACTGAATAGAAATAGAAATATAAAATGTTGGTTCCATGTCGAGCTCAAATAAAAGATCCCAGAAATGTTTCATACGCACAAAAAGCTTATTTCTCTCTAATTTTGTGCACAAATTTGTTTACATTGCTGTTAGTGAGCATTTCTCATTTGCCAACATACAGTTGAAGTCGGAAGTTTACATACACTTGGGTTGGAGTCATTAAAACTTGTTTTTCAACCACTCCACAAATTTCTTGTTAACAAACTATAGTTTTGGCAAGTCGGTTAGGACATCTACTTTGTGCATGACACAAGTAATTTTTCCAACAATTGTTTACAGACAGATTATTTCACTTATAATTCACTGTATCACAAGTCCAGTGGGTCAGAAGTTTACATACACTAAGTTGACTGTGCCTTTAAACAGCTTGGAAAATTCCAGAAAATTATGTCATGGCTTTAGAAGCTTCTGATAGGCTAATTGACATAATTTGAGCCAATTGGAGGCGTACCTGTGGATGTATTTCAAGGCCTACCTTCAAACTCAGTGCATCTTTGCTTGACATCATGGGAAAATCAAAATAAATCAGCCAACGTGGTACCCCCTGAAGGTACCACGTTCATCTGTACAAACAATAGTACGCAAGTATAAACACCATGGGGCCACGCAGCCGTCATACAGCTCAGGAAAGAGACGCGTTCTGTCTCCTAGAGATGAATGTACTTTGGTGCGAAAAGTGCAAATCAATCCCAGAACAACAGCAAAGGACCTTGTGAAGATGCTGGAGGAAACAGGTACAAAAGTATCTATATCCACAGTAAAACGAGTCCTACCTCGACCTAACCTGAAAGGCAGTTCAGCAAGGAAGAAGCCACTGCTCCAAAACCACCATTAAAAAAAGCCAGACTATGGTTTGCAACTGCACATGGGGACAAAGATCGTACTTCTTGGAGAAATGTCCTCTGGTCTGATGAAACAAAAATAGAACAGCTTGGCCATAATAACCATCGTTATGTTTGGAGGAAAAAGGGGGATGCTTGCAAGCCAAAGAACACCATCCCAATCATGAAGCACGGGGGTGGCAGCATTATGTTGTGGGAGTGCTTTGCTGCAGGAGGGACTGGTGCACTTCACAAAATAGATGGCATCATGAGGAGGGACAATTATGTGGATATATTGCAGCAACATCTCAAGACATCAGTCAGAAAGTTAAAGCTTGGTCGCAAATGGGTCTTCCAAATGGACAATGACCCCAAGCATACTTCCAAGGTTGTGGCAAAATGGCTAAGGACAACAAAGTCAAGGTATTGGAGTGGCCAAAATTCACCCAACTTATTGTGGGAAGCTTGTGGAAGGCTACCCGAAACATTTGACCCAAGTTAAACAATTTAAAGGCAATGCTACCAAATTCTTATTTAGTGTACGTAAACTTCTGACCCTCTGGGAATGTGATGAAAGAAATAACAGCTGAATAAAAGCTGAAATAAATCATTATCTCTACTATTATTCTGACATTTCACATTCTTAAAATAAAGTGGTGATCCTAACTGACCTACGGCAGGGAATTTTTACTAGGATTAAATGTCAGGAATTGTGAAAAAACTGAGTTTAAATGTATTTGGCTAAGGTGTATGTAAACTTCCGACTTCAACTGTAATCCATCCACCTGACAGGTATTGTCACAGTTGTCATAATGAGTGCAGCGTGTGTGTAGTTCCACATTTTATACATAAACTGAAGCGACAAAACAACAAACCTTGACGCAGAGGAGAAACAAACACTATTCAAAAATAATACAAAAACTAGAACCTAAGAACATAGAAATAGAAAAACACAAAACACCCCCTGTCACACCCTGACCTACTCTACCATAGAAAATAACATCTTACTATGGTCAGGACGTGACAGGTATGGCATACACCAGATACTGACTGGTTTCCTGATCCATACTCCTACCTTTTTTAAAAAGGGATCTGTGACCAACAGTCATGTGAAATCCATACATTAGGTTCTAATGAATTTATTTCAATTGATAGATATCCTTATATGAACTGTAAGTCAGTAACATCTTTGAAATTGTTGCATGTTGTGTTTATATTTTTGTTCACTGTATATCAAGTTTCGCTGCTGAATATGTGTGTTAATGTGTGGTTACACCAACATCTGTAAATCAGAAAAGCATAGAAATCCCAGCAACAAATGCTGTGTGAGGTGTTAGGTTTGTGTGCTAATTATATGCCATCAAGTGTTTGTAGC